>NW_026648245.1:0-144523 GCF_950295315.1 Erinaceus europaeus | reverse complement strand
CTGTCATGTGTAAATGTGTGTGATTAACCAGGGGGACAGCCACCAATGTTTTATTTTTGTTTTTTATTTTAATTTTCAATTTAAATTTTCATTTTTTAAATTTTATTTTTAGTTATTACTATATATTTTAATTTACTATGTTAAAGCATATTTTATTTTTTATTCTGTCTATTATTAGTTTATTGTATGAACCTTTTATTTCAGTATTTCAAGGTCATTTCTGGGTCTTGGTTCCTTAACAATGCTTCACATTGATCCTGGAAGCAGTCTTATTTTCTACTTTCCATTTTTAGTTGCATATATATAATAAAAGTATTGATACAGATACCCTCAACACCAGCCTGTAGGGAGTTAGCATGCACTTCCATGTTACACTTTAATTTCTTGCCACCAGGCTTGATGCCTGCACAGTTACCCCCCTATTCTGGTGGTTCTATTTATATACTTTCCTTTGGAATAGAAACTTTGAAGGCAGGAGGAGATAGATAGGGAGAGAGACACCAGCAGCTTCCCCCTGGGGTATGGACCAGGGTGCAACATCTGGTCTTGAACACAGTGGCCTGTAGAGCAGCAGACTTTCAGGGCAGTGTGGCCAGCAGCTGGGGCTCTGGAGGGACGCAAGTGCAGGGCTGATGCTAGATGTACCCTGTGACTGTGGCCAGTCTGCCTTCCCACCCCCAGGAGTATCATCTGCAACACGGGACACACCAGAGTTAGAGGGACCTGTAGACCCTCAGACCTGCTCAGTAAGTGTCCAGGGGACGATCCTCTGATCCCTCTATTCTGAGTGGGAGGAGGCCCAGGTACAGTGTGAATCTCAAAACAAACAAATAGAGCCTACATGCAGGACAGTGCCCTGTGCCTCCTTAGTGACGTGTCTTATCTATCAAACAGTCCAGCACTACACACAGTATTTTAGTGATTACTGGTGGATAGAACAAAGTCTGGCTTAGCAGTGTTAGTGTGTTAGCACTAATGAGCAAGTTCCAGAAGTCCAGAAACACACACAGATACAGTGTTTTCATGGAGACCCTGGGCAACTCCTACAGGGAACTTGGCTGCTGAGCATCCTGGGCAGAAGACTATTCTCTCTGCAGGACACAGCTGACAGGGTGGATCTTGCCTCACAGGCATCTTTCACACAGATGCCTGAGATTATTTTAACTCAGGTATTTATTCTCGCAGCACAGCAATCCTCCAGTCTCCCCTTTAGTACACACTCAACTCTTCTTCTGATGCAGGACCTCCTCTGGTCCTGGAACCTACACAGGGAGGACACTCAGAGTCTTTGTTAGAGATAGAGATAGAGATAGAGAGAGAGAGAGATAGAGAGAGATAGAGATAGAGATAGAGATGAGATACACCAAAAACAAATAAGAAGAGACTACAAGCAAAGCTGTACAGCTTCTGGCCACCATTCACACTTCTACCAAAGTGTAGATGGCCAAGGCTTCCTGCTGAGAGAAGGACAGTCTGTCTTCAACTAAGAGCCCCTCTGGGTTTGCCCGTCTACTCTCACATTCAGTTAAACAAATGCATTTATATCACTTCCTAACAATGATATGGTTGCTGTGATGTGCGTGTTTCTCTTTTAATCTTTCATATGACAGCACATAGCACTGCAGCCCAGGAGGTGGAGCCTTCGCTGGAGTGAGATGAAAAAGTAAGTGCTATCAAGTTCAATCCTTGACACCACATATGCCAGAGGGTTTGTCTGTGTAGGTCTCTCTCCATCACATTAGACAAATTACAAATCTTTGAAGGTGTGTAGCAGCTATTCATGAATTTCAATATCATTAATGTTTTTATAATATTTCCTTCCTAACTTCACTAATGACAGACTGCTACTGCCCCCTACTAGATGGGTTGATTCTGGTGCCAACAGTTAAATAATTCTACATGTTGACTGAGTTGAGTCTCCTGTGTGCTGGGCCTGTGACCATACCAGCAGGCCAGGGGCCAGGGTAACAGGGGCTGAAAGGCACCTAACAGTAGGACCAGTGACTTCCAAGAGTGAAGGCAGTGGTGGACAAGTCAGAGGAAGAGAGAGGAGCTGCCACAGAGACCTGCAGAGAGAAGTGGACACCTGGCTCTTGTAGAGTGAGTTCTTTACACTGAAAAGGGATCAGTGGGGCTTCCCCCACAGAGAAAAAGCTGGCAGTGCAGGAAGGCCACATATTCTGTGAGGGTTCATCTTCTGCACTCCTCTGACGACATCAAGAGGCCCCTTCTCTCTGCCTTCATCATGTGGGAGAGTGCCTTGGGCAATGCAGACTAAGAGTGCCCAGAGGATAAGCTGTAGGCCCACTGCTGAGTGTGACAGTCACCCAGGGGAAAAGGCAATGTGCTCAAAACATCCACCAATTGTACCATTTCTTGAAAAAAAAAACCATAGAGGTTATGAGCAGTGATCTGTTGAATATGCCCATGACTTTCCTCAATCCCAGGTGAGAAGGGGATTATGAAGTGAGACACCAGCAGGAGAGAGATAGGCCACCCCACAGCTCTGAGGTCACCCACAACTTGGTTCCCTTTAGCACAAGCAAAAGTCAGCATGAGAGGAAATTGGAAAATGCCAACAGGAAGGTAACTACTGCAGTTAATGATCTTTTTGGTCTCCAAACAATTAAAATTGACATAAGCACAATGCACTTAAAATTCTGCAACCCACAGTGACCCTGGGTCCATGCTGCCAGAGGGATAGAGAATGGGAAAGCTATCAGGGGAGGGGGTGGAATATATGGAGATTGGGTGGTGGGAATTGTGTGGAGTTGTACCCCTCCTACCCTATGGTTTTGTTAATTTACCCTTTATTAAATAAAAAAAAAATTAGCCACAACAGGGGTCCCTAGTTCCACTTAAATTGAATACCAGTGGGAAACACTGCACCCACAGGTGCTAAATAACCCTTAATGGAAGCTCCTATAACAGCCTAGACAGCCTGGGTGACTCCCAAGAGAGCTTCGCCGGTGAGCATCTTGGGCAGAGACAAGGAGGGCTGCAAGCTCTGCAGAATATTCCTAGGATGCTGGATACATGATTCAGTCAGGAACAGGTGTTACACAAACTCCTGAATGTTCATTTTTACCCTAGTCCAACTATCCACTTGACCTCCTTCTCCTTCACAACACAGCCACCAACGTCTCTGCATATTAGTCAGCACACATACAACCTATCCTAAGAGACATGGACTCCTATGGAGCTGAGGTCTCATCCTAGGAAGAGTAAAGAGGACCTACCTCATAGAAAGAGAGAGAGAGAGAGAGATCTGCAGGAGGGTGGGCAGAGTTTTCTCCTTCTCATGTAAGACAAATAATAAATCTTGAAAATGTGTGGAATGTACTTAAGAATTTAAATCTCATCCATGTTTTCTACTATTTCCTTTCTAATATCACAGGTGACACACCCAGGGCCTCTGGCTTACCAGCAGGCAGGAAAGTACTAAAATGGGCTTTAGGGCACTTGACAGTGGGGCCAGTGGCATCTGCAGGAGGGTCACTAGTACAACAGGCAGTGGAAAACAGGCCACAGGAGCAGAGAGCAGCTTGGAAAGACACCTGGAGAGAGAAGTGAACCCCCGACTCTGATAGAGTGAGTTCTTCCTACTAACAGGATCAGAGAAACTCCCCTGACAGAGAAAGATCTGGCACTGCAAGATGAAAATATGGGTTCTGTGAGGTTCAGCCCCTGCTCCCCAAGTGACTAAAGAGGCTCTGAACACCATGCCTTCTCCTGTAGGAGCTATGTGCAGGGAGGTGCAGACAGGGAGCAGCTGAGGAGCAAGTGCAGCTAGGAGCCCAAAGGCCCCTTCAGTCTACATTTATCCTGTGGGAGGGAGCTTAGAGCTGTACCCAATAGGGACAGCAGAGTATGAGCTGTGGGCCCAGTGCTGAATGGTGTGCCACCAGGGATCCAGCCAATAGTGCCCACAATACTCAGCCCATGGTGCTGCTCCTAGGGAAAGAACCTCATGTGGTGATCAAGCCTGATATCAAGCTCTTGTGTTAACAGCTTTCAGATGTGCTTGACCAGAGCCAGGGCATCAGGAAGAAATGAAGATTAGACAATGCCAAGAGGAAGTTAACTACTGCACTTTATGATTTTTCTAATTTATTAACTCTATGCACATATAAATTTCTGGAAACGGCCAGAAAAGGGGTCCTTAACTACACTCTAGTGTGTTTTCAGTGAGAAGCACTGCACCTCCAGGCACCATGCATCCTACATGGAAGGACCATGCAGAGCTGGACAGCCTGGGTGATTGCCTCAGAGCACTTGGCCAGTGAGCAGCCTTGGGAAAGATAATAAAGGCTGCAAGCTCTACAGGGAATTGCTCTCATATTGGATGTCTGATCTGTCAGAAACAGCCTTCAAACAGACTCTGGAGTTGTCAACTCTGCTCACATTCAGATTCTCAATTTCGCTGTAGCTGCTTCAATACCACGAATTAGCTACCCACCTGTCTCCTGGCCAGCACACTCACAGACAATAAGTCCTTCCTAGGAGCTGAAAACTCCATGGGTCCTGGGTGACACATAGGAAGAAACACAGAGGGTGAGGGTCTACCTCGGGGAGAGAAAGAGAGAGAGAGGAGACAGAATGCTGGCACAGATGTGACAGACTAGCCAAGCTATAAGACACAGATATGAAAGATGAGACTAGCCAAGCTATACACCTTTTGGACACCCTTTCTTTTCCACTAATGTGCAGATCGTCAAAGCTTCCTACTCAGGGAAGGAATGGTCTGTGATTAACCGAGAGCATGAGAAACCCCTCTGGATTTGCACTTGTGCTCTCATACATGAAATTCAAGGCATGATTTTATGTCATTTCTTAGCTATGACGTGCTAGTTGTGATATGCAGCTTACTGTTTTTGTCTTACAGCTAACAGCACATGGCAACTTCTGTCCAGGAGGTGAAGCCTTGACCAGAGATGGAGAAAAACGTAAGTGCTGTCAAGTTCGATCTAGGATAGCCCATGTACCAGAGAGATGATCTGGGTAGGTCTCTCTCCATCCTAGGCGAAAGAAATAATAAATGTTTGAAGATGTGTGACGGCTATTCAAGACTTTGATTGTCATGCATGTTTTTCTAATATTCCCTTCCTAATGTCACTGGTGACACACTGCTATTCCCACAATTAAATGAACTGATTCTGGCACAACATTAGAATAACTCTGCATGTTTGCTTGGACACATAGCTGCTGGGACACACAGTCTGGTGACTCCATCAGAGCACTTGGTCAGTGAGCATCCTGGGCAGGGAGACAATGAGGGTTGCAAGCTCTGCAGAGGAGTTCTCATGGGGTGCATCCCTGACTTGGTCAGGAGTGGCCTTCACACAGACTCCTGAGTTGTCTTCTCTGCTCAGGTGCAGTCATCCTCTAGCTCTCTGTCTCCTCCTACTCTACAACACAGCCACCCACATCTCTCCCTATCAGAACATGCAGCAGCCGTTACTGAGAGCCAAGGACTCATCTGGTCCTGGTGTAACATCTGAGGAAGAGACAAGGAGTGCCTGCCTCATGGAAAGACAGAGAGGACAGAAAGACAAACTCTGCAATGAAGACACTAAAAGCAAAGTTGTTCACCTTCTGTACATAAAAACAATGGAGTTCGTCAAAATGTAGACGGTAAAGGCTTTCTAGACAGTTAACAAAGCCACTGTATTAATTTGAGAACATGAGAAACCCCTCTGGATTTGCACATTTATTTCCATATATTAAGTGAATGGTTTCATGTCATTTCCTAGCTCTAATATGATGACTGTCCTATGCAGGTTAGTCTCTTTCTCTTAAACATGACAGAATATGGCAATTGCTGCCCAGGAGGATAAGTCTTGGCTGAGGCTGGAGAGAAAAAAGTGCTCCCATGTTAAGTCCCTGACATTAGAGGAGCTAGAGTGATGATCTGTATATGTGTTTTTCTGTCACATGTTAGAGAAATACTTCTATGAAGATGGATGTCAGTCATTAAATAATTCAAATGCCATTTATGTTCTCTAATATTTCTTCCTAATATCACTAGTGACACACTTCCACTGTCCCAGTTCTATGTGTTCATTATGGTACAACACTGAAATAACCCTTCCTGTTGACTGGGTGAGTTTCCCAGGCACCAGGAACCTGCCTCCACACAAGCAGTGAAGCATAATCAAGAGGATCATAGAATAATTTGCCACAGAGACCTGGAGAGAAAAATGGAAACTTGACTCTGGTAGTGGGAACTCTTCACACTAAGGAGGGACCTGATAAGATTCCCACACAGAGCAAGAACTGTCACTGATTACATACTCTGTAGAGGTTCAGCCCCTGCACCCCTCTGAGTAACTGAAGAGGCCTCACCCTGCCTTCTCCTGGAGGAGCTGTGAGGGAGGAGGGTCAGTCAGGGAGCACCTGAGGAGTGAGTGCAGTGAGGAACTTTCAGGCCTCTTCTCCCTGCCTTCCTCATGTGGGAGGGAGCCTACGCCTGTATCCAATAAGGATGCCCACCCTTTCTGAGTGTGGCTGCCATCCTGGTATTGATCCAATATGCCCACAGTGTTCAGCCCGTGGTACTGCTTTAGGAAGAAAAGTGAGGGGGGTACCGTTTGTCATCTGGTGAACATTTCCATGACCTTCCTTAATCCCTTGTGACAAAGGCTAGTGAGGCAGCGCCACTGGGGATGAGAGAAGCCTCCACAGAGCTCTGGGATCACCAGCATCCATCCATTCAGCCAACCTACAGCACAGACATTATACAGAATTAGTAAAGGAAGAACTGCCAATGCCAACACCAAGGTACCTATTGCATTCCGTGATCATTATTATCTCTGAACTTAAATGTGTAAACTCATTACAATTTAAATCTGCGAGAAAAAGCATTCCAAGCTCCACTCAGGGTTGCAGCACATTGGGGACCACTGTTCTCAGAGGAACTCAGAGATCCCTCTGAGTTCCCTCTGCAGGGTGAGTGGTGCAACCCCCAAACCCAGAACAGACCCTGATTGAATAAACATGTCAGTGACCTTCCTTAACCCAGGTGGAGAATAGTAGGGAGGCAGCAGCAGCATGAGAAAAAAAGCCCACCCTACATCTCTGGAATCAGGGACACCTATTAGTACAGTGAGAAGCCAGCATGGGCCAATTGAAGATCACATAGTTCCCACAGGAAGGTATCTATTTTTCATTTCAGCTTTCATTCCCATCTCTATTTGATTAAAACTTACAAAACACATTGTGTTTTAAACTAGCAAGCCCTACACTAGCCAGCACTGTAGAGTGAGCAGGGTAGTAGGTCCAGTCTAGGGTGTGTGTGGCCTTGGGCAGGTCTCCTCACTCTGTGTTCCCATCACTCCCTCTGGATAAGACAAGAGATGAGGACCAGTTCACATACAGGTGACCCTCAGAGAGCAGGCACCAGGGATAGGTCCACATCTGAGAACTTTGGAAGGGGATGTGTGAATCTCAGCCCTTGCCTACACGCACTTCCTTGCGGACAGAGTTCAGAAATGTTGGGCTCACAGCATCTTGACCTGAACAAGCAGATTTCCTCCCTGGCCTATTGAAACATCAGTCCCTGCAGCCTCTCTGGCCTCTGTAAGAGATTCTCAGCCAATGGCTTGGTCTTGGGACACACCAGAAAGCACCCAGAGTGACCTCTCAACCTGCACAGCAGTCCTTTTAAACAGACATACAATGAGATGGACATTCATTTGTTTCATCTGTTTTTTTTTTCTATTTATTGATTGATTGATTCCCTTTTTGTTGTCTGTGTGTGGATTGTTGTAGTTATTAATGTTGTCATCGTTATTGGATAGGATAGAGAGAAATGGAGAGAGGAGGGGAAGACAGAGAGGGGGAGAGAAAGAGAGACACCTGCAGACCTGCTTCACTGCCTGTGAAGCAACTTCCCTGCAGGTAGGGAGCCAGGGGACTCAAACCTGGATCCTTAAGCCAGTCCTTGCACTCTGTGCCACTGGTGCTTAACCTGTTGCACTACAGGCTGAATCACTTTATCTCATGTTTTCTTAGAAACATCTCAGTGTGGTCACAGGGCACAGTGGAGGGTAGCTGAGATGGTGCAGGAAGGTAACTATGTCCTGGTGTCACATTTTCTGAGGATACAGCACTCTGACTCAGAGAAGTAAGCACTGGTCCTGGTACTTTCTCTGAAAAGCCCTGAGGTCCAGCATGGGGGGACTGATGGAGGGGCTCAGCTGGGGGCTGCTCAGTCCCTTGTCCAATAGGGGCTTCCTCCCCTGCTGTCTGAAGTTGCTGTAGTAAGAGAGCCCTGTGGGCAGGGCTCAGCTTTAAGGAACATTTTCCTCTTTGAGAAGGAGAGGGAGACCCCAGGGGCTGGGGCTCCAACAGTAAAGGGAGAGCAGTGTGCACACTGACTGAGGAGCTTGTCACCCAGGGTGGGTCTGCATTACTCTAAAGTTGTTCTCACCCCTTGCCTAGCACCCCCAGGTTCCCTCTTCTCCCCCACTGCTGAGAAGACTTGGCTTCCCTAAAGAGGCCTCCTTGCTCTTTTCCAGGTCATGACTCAAGGCTTCACATCAAGATGGCTGCACCAGTGCAACACAGTCCACAGCTCACAGCAACCACCTGCCCCAGAGCAGCTCCATGGAGGACAGTGCTTGGCAGAGGACTCTACAGACCCCACATGAGAACATAAGCAGCTGCACCCTTCCCTATCATGTACTCTCTGTGTACCCCTGAAGGAAGCATGTAAACTGTAAATTATAAAGTGTAAACCCTAAACTGTACGGAGCCACTTGGTACCTTCAGCCAGTGGCCTCTCCTGCTGGAAATTAAACATGTGCCTTTTTAATGCACTCTTTTTGCCTGGGCTCCTTGCTTTCTCCCCACAGCCTTATCAGGGTTAGGCAGAATTTGGGAGGGAGGACTTGGAAGGAAGGTAGTGAAGACTAGCTTCCCAGGAATCCTTCAGAACACAGCTACTCTCTTCCCTGATCCAGCTTTCTGGTCCTATTTCCAGCCATGACATCATCTCCCTAGACAATAACTTGAATCCACCTGCATTTCAGATGTCAGGAAAAGAAAAAAAAGTGTCCTGGATTCCCACTTTCCTAGAATCTGCCCCACTAGGGAAAGAGAGAGACAGGCTGAGAGTATGGATTGATTTGCCAATGACCATGTTCAGCGGGGAAGTAACTACAGAAGCCACACATTCCTCCTTCTGCACCCCATAATGACCTTGGGTCAGATACTTCCTATGTGTTAAAAAATAAGAACACTATTATCAGGGGTGGTGATGGCATATGGAGTTCTGGTGCTGGGAATTCTGTGGAGTTGTGCCCCTCTTATCCTATGGTTTTTATCAGTGTTTCCTTAGTATAAATAAACAAATATTTTGGACACCTACTTTTAACATAGTAGTATAACTTTGTGATTGTCACTGAAAGGGGCTCTCATCTGTTTATTAATTCATATGATAATTCCTTTTATAAATTAACCATACAAAAACAACACATTTGAGACAAAAATGATTAGTTGTTTCTGAAGTTTAAAAAATATTTTTTATTTACATAGAACCACAGTAAAAAATATTAACATTAAAACCTTATAAGTAATGCAAAATAGAGCAGAATGACAAGTTATAGGTATTTATGAAAAGAAAACCTTAAACTATTCCAAATAACTTCACATTTTTACACCACTCTTCTTCTGATAAGTCACTAGGTAATTAAACTTTTACTTAGAACCTTTCAACAGTTGTCTAAGAATAAGGATTGTCTTTCCATTTCTTGGTATCTGTTTCTATTTCCTTGAAGAGAGACTCATAGTTTTCAGTATACAAGTCTTTCAATTCTTTGGTCAGCTTTACTCCTAGGTATTTTATTGCTTTTGATTTATTGATTTTGTTGCAACAGTGAATGGGAGTGCTTTCTGGATGTCTTCTTCAGTTTTAGTGTTCGCATAGAGAAATGACACTGATTTTTGTACATTGATTTTGTAGCCTGATACCTTGCTATATTGCCTAATAACTTCCAGTAGTTTTCTACTGGATTCTTTAGGTTTTTCTATGTAAACTATCATGTCATCTGCAAACAGTGAGAGTTTGACTTTTTCCTTTCCAATCTGTATTCCTTTGATTTCTTTCTCTTGCCTGCTTGCTATGGCAAGAACTTCCTATACTATGTTGAAGATGGTGCCGGGAAAACTGGGTTATAACATGCAGAAGAATGAAATTGAACCACCTTATCTCAACAGAAACAAAAATCAACTCCAAATGGATCAAAGACCTGGATGTCAGACAGGAAACTATCAAATACTTAGAGGAAAACATTGGTGAAACACTTTCCCACCTAAACCTCAAGGACATCTTTGATGAAACAAACCCAATTAATTGCAAGGAAGATTAAAGCAGAAACAATCCAATGGGACTACATCAAATTGAAAATCTTCTGTACAGCCAAAAAAACTATCACACAGACAAAGAGACCCCTCACAGAATGGGAGAAGATCTTCACATCCCAAACATCAGACAAGAGACTAATCACCAAAATATACAGAGAACTCAGCAAACTTAGCACCAAAAAAGCAAATGACCCCATCCAAAATTGGGCAGAGGATTTGAACAAGACATTCACTTCAGAGGAGATGCAAAAGGCTAACAAACAAATGGAAAACTGTTCCAGGTTGCTGATTGTCAGAGAGATGCAAATTAAGACAACATTGCGATACCACCTCACTCCTGTGAGAATGACATACCTCAAAAAGGACAGCAGCAACAAATGTTGGAGAGACTGTCGGGACAGAGGAACCCTTTTACATTGGTGGGAATATAAATTGGTCCAGACTCTCTGGACAGCAGTCTGGAGAACACTTACAAGGCTAGACATAAATCTTTCATATGACCCAGTAATTCCTCTCCTGGGGATATACCCCAAGGATTCCATAATGCCCAACCAAAAAGAGGTGTGTACATCTATGTTCATAGCAGCACAATTCAAAATAGCTAAAACCTAGAAGCAACCCAGGTGCCCAACAGCATATGAGTGGCTGAGAAAGCTGTGGTACATGTACACAATGGAATACTATGCAGCTATTAGGAACAATGAGCCCACCTTATCTGACACATCTTGGTGGACAGAGCTAGAAGGAATTATGTTAACTCAGCTAAGTCAGAAAGATAAAGATGAGTTTGGGATGTCCCCACTCATCAACAGAAGTTGAGAAAGAAGAACAGAAAGGGAAACTAAAAGCAGAATCTGATTAATTCGAGAGCAGGGCACCAATGTAGAAACACTGTGGTGAAGGGGAGGGTAGCCATTGGGCTTCCCAGCATGGTGGGGGGGGGCTGGCATGGGTGGGGGATGGTACACAGTCTTTTGGTGGTAGGATTGGTGTTTATGTACAATCCTATTAAAATGTAAACATTATGTAAACCACTATTTAATTAATTTGAGAGGTGAAAAACTGATGATATGTCTAGAACTTCTTAAAACACAGACTGAGTCTTTTTAATACATAGGCTACCTTTGATATGTTCTCTCCCAAAAGCCTAGACCAGGAAGAACAGAAGCAACCGACAGCACAGCTATATACAAGATGCTGGGTACTATACCCCAAACCCTATCAAAGGGACTTTCCAAAGTTAACCCTATCACCAAATAATGTGATGATAACAATAACTATCCATTGTCTTCTTGAACCTTAAGACAATAGGAACCTCACATTTCCACTACAGACCCTATATTTCCCCCAGTCCTAGAACCTTAGGGTGGGGCCCACTTTTTTGCATGCTGCTCTCAATTCAGATCAAATAATATTGCATCAGAGGACCACAACCTAATCAACATGAGTGCCACCCCTGCATGATTCACTTCAGACTGTGACCAGAGACTTCAGGTGTGGAATGACAACCCTTCAGCTTCATCTCTCTGGTGAGACCTTTCCTTTCATAGTATTCTCTAATTCCATTCCAGGTGGTCCATTCCCCAATAAAGTCCCCAAACCTGGATATAGTCCAGGTCCCCTGAGATAGAGCATAGGTTCACCCGTGCCCATAAACTAGGGGAAAAATATATACCTGAAAGCATAAGTACACAAGAGCATGCAGGGAATACCCCCAACACTTCATCTGCACTATTCCAGTCTTTAGGTCCAGGATTGTTCAACAATTTGTTTGGCTTTGTATGTTAACTCTCCTTCCAGCCACCAGGTTCCAGATGCCAGCAAGATGCTGACCAGACTTCCCTGGACAGACAACCCCATCAATGTGTACTGGAGCTCCGCTTCCTCAGAGCCCCACCCTACTAGGGAAAAGAGAGAGGCATACTGGCGTATGGATCCACCAGTCAACGCCCATGTACAGCCGGGAAGCAATTACAGAAACTAGACCTTCCACCGTCTGCAACCCACAACGACCCTGGATCCATACTCCCAGAAATAAAGAATGGGAAGTCTATCAGGGGAGGGGATGGGATATGGAGATCAGGTTATGGGAATTGTGTGGAATTGTACCCCTCTTATTCTATGGTTTTGTTAATGTCTCCTTGCTTAAATAAAAAAAAGTATTTATGGAATGCTTGGAGTAGAATCCTATAATGAGGGGCTAGATATGTGCACACCTGATTGAGCACACATGTTAAAATGCTCAAGGACCTGGGTTCAAGCCCCCTCAGCCTACACCTGCAAGGAGAAAGTTTTACAAGCAGTGAATCTGTCTCTCTCTGTTTTCCCTTTCCCACTTGAGATCTCTATATTTATCTAATAGGTAGAGAGATAATTTAATTTTTTATTTTAAAAGTGCCCTATAATTATAAATGTTCTAATGACATTTCATTCAATAACAATATTACTTGTCATCCAAATATTGTAAAACTGATTTGTTGATGTATATAATACAAGTCAACTAACCTAAAAAATTAAATAAATGTCTTTATCACAATTGTATATAGAAGCACACACACATTTATTGCTTACTACTACATTTTCATATTTAATTTGGCCAGCTATTTTATATGGCACATGTAAATAGTCTAATATGTGCACAACTAAATGACAGTAAATAATTTCAGGGTTTCAAAAATATGAATTTCACAATTATGTGTGTGCATGCATAGTGTTGTCAAAGAGAACACAAGTACAGAAATATAACTTAAAGATTTTCTAGAACTATTAATTAAGCATCTTATTGAATGTACATTTATTTTCATGTATTTGAAAATGTGAGAAATAGCATTAGAAAAGCAAAAAGTTAAAGCATTTATTTCTTTTTGTTAGAATCAGAAAAGTTGAGAATCCCACTATTGATCCACATTTGCTAGAATACTTCTTTCACTGTTTAGCCTACCTGTCTCAAACAGCATAGATATGATGATGGTGTCTCAGGAGAAACTCAAGAATTAGAACGAGCAGCACATGTGAAGCTTTTGTTTTTTAAGATTTATTTATTTCTGGAGGTGGGAGGGTGAACCAGAGCATCATTCTGGCACAAGTGATGCCAGGGATTAAACCAGGACCTTATGCTTGACAGTTCAATATCTTCCCCACTTCACCACTTCCTGGGCTATTCATAAAACTTTTCAGGGCTTAAATTATGTACTAGGTTGATCCAAAAGCACACAATTTCTGATATTTTCAATTATAATGAAAAGTATTGGAGGTAGGGAAGATGGCGGACTGAGAAGCTGCTAGTGGCTTGAGCTCTGATCACATCTTCTGGAAACGGTAGGATTTTCTGCCTTTAGCAGGCCAGTCAATAAGGGGTCCTAGCGGTGACACCAAGGAGGTGACTATAACTTAATTTGGGTTAAGAATTAGAGTAGAGTTGGCACGGACTAGTGGGCGGGCTGCTCCAGACTTCCCAGGCTGCGGCAGGCAAGGCGGGTGCTCTGGGCATTGTCCTTGGCCCGGGAAGACGGCTGCTCTGCCATTTGCAGAGCGCTGCTGGGTGGCCAGCAGAGGACCGGGAGGGAGCACTGTAGCTTGGGGGCTTTCTCTTGGGAGTCTCCGGGGACCACCGCGACCATGAGTGCGGATCTGCGGACATCCTTGAGTACAGCTCTCATTGGATCAAAAGGACTTGGAGCTAGTTTTCATCTTTGAGAAATCCTTTAAAAAAGCTTTGGGGGGGGTTTCCCGGAAGATGGTGGACTGAGAAGCTGCTAGTGGCTGATATCTGACCACACCTCCTGGAAACGGTAGGATTTTCTGCCATTAGCAGGCCAGCCAATAAGAGGTCCTAGCAGCAACACCAAGGAGGTGACTATAACTTAATTTGGGTTAAGAATTAGGGAAAAAGGGAAAAAAAAAAGGAAAAAAAATTCTTTTCTTCCTTTTAATTTTCAAGCATACCTCCTTCCCGCCCCCCCCATAACCAGTCCTTTTCTTTACCAAATTACTGTCCCACCAGGGAGTACCATTAATTCTAAGTCTATACCCTTCTGAAACCTATGGATTTTTTTCTTTCTAAGTAGCCAACCCCCCCACCTCACCCCGCATAGCTAATTAAATAATTTAAAAGAAATAAATTAAAAAACCCTTTCCTTTCACTGCCCTTTTATGACTGTTCGTTTTCTTATCTTTTTCTTTTTTTTTTCTCTCTCTCTCTTTCTTTTTTTTTTCTTTTTCTCATTCTTCTCATCCCTTCTTCCTTAATCCTACAGCTTCTAAAGTCACAGCCCCAAGCCCCCACACCAACAAACAGTGTGCTTTTTTTAATTCACTGATATACATTTCGGAATTTCCTTTCCCTGCTCTTTAATTACAGTTCTTTTTCTTATCTTTTGCCTTTTCTCTCTCTTGTCTCTCTCTCTTTTCTTTTTTTTTTTTAATCTTGTCATACACTTCTTCTTTGCCTTTCTGAATTTGTGAAGTATTTTGGGGAAGAAATCTCACTCAGAGTGGACTCTCTATGTGTGTATCTCTGCTCTAGTTCCCTTTTCCCTCTTGTTACCCCTAGAATATACAGTGGATAGTAGATTTGCATAACTGTCTATTCTTGCTATCCTTTCTTTCTTTTCTCTTTCTTCACTGGGATTTGGTTACTATTTTTTCACAGACTGGAAAAACTGTTTGGCTAACTGGTAATGATCAAACTACTTCAATACTTGCTTCAGTTGCTACTGTAAATCCTGAGGTTGGTGAGTGCAATTGTCATAAAGGTATTTAGTACAGTGTTACTTGTACTCAAGACACAACAACTGAGAAACAACAGAGCATTAAAAAAAGAAACACATAAATAAAAAAATGGGTAGATCAAAAACAAATAAAACTGCTACTCCAATGAATGAAGATAAGATCCCAGAAGAAACTACAAATCAGCCAGAAGTAACCATAGATAAGAAAATTATGCAAGCAATAATAAACTTATTAATCACAGAAATGAAAACAACATTGGAGGAAAGGAATGGCACTATTAGGGAAACAAGAGTTGAGACCCCCAAGGAAAATACTGATTATCTTGAGGCAATTAGAGAACTGAAAGCTGAAATAGCTGTAATGAAGAAAGAAGCTGAGGCAAGGGAAAGCAGACTAACAGAAGCAGAAAACAGAATTAGTCAGACAGAGGATGAGCTAGAGAAAACGAAGAAAGAGGTGAAAGAGCTTAAAAAGAGATTGAGAGACACTGAAAACAACAACAGAGACATATGTGATGATCTCAAAAGAAGTTACATTCGTATAATTGGCCTGCCAGAGGAAGAAAGAGAGGAAGGGGAAGCAAACATTCTAGAGGAAATAATAGAAGAAAACTTCCCAGACCTGAATAACAGAAAGGACATCAAGATTCAAGAGGCCCAGAGAGTACCAAACAGAATCAACCCAGACCTGAAGACACCAAGACACATCATAGTCACAATGAGAAGTAAGGATAAACAAAGGATCCTAAAGGCTGGATAATGTAAATTAGTCTAACTAAGTACACCCCCTTAGACATGCAACATACCTGAGATTGGCAGTGGCTGATGACGGGGGGGAGGACATCTTTAGATTCCCTGTCCAGATAGTGACTCTAATCCACTTTTCATTTTGCCGTATTTATTCCCATCACCAAGTTAAAAATCTTGGAAATAAACACTTGCCTATCAGGTGAGGTCAGTCAACTCCTTCATAAATTAAGGCACAGTTGATGAAATCTTTGGATTGTATCTCCTGCATGTGTTCACCTCCTCTAGCTGATGAATATCGTTGGGCTGTAAATCCTGCATGTGCTCACATCCTAGTTGATGACTATCTTTGGGCTGTAACTCCTACATGTGCTCACTTCCTCCTAGTTAATGCATATCTTTGGGCTGTAACTCCTACATGTGCTCACCTCCTCCTAGTTGATGAATATCTTTGGGCTCTATCTTGTACATGTGCTCAACTCCTAGTAGATGAATATCTTTGTCCTGTATCTCCTTCATGTGCTCACCTCCTGTAGTTGATAGATATCATAGGGCTGTGTATCTAGCATGTACTCACCTCCTGTAGTTGATGAATATCTTTGGGCTGTATCTCCTGCATGTGCTCACTTCCTACTAGTTGATGAATATCTTTGGGCTGTAACTCCGGATATGTGCTCACCTCCTCCTAGTTGACAAATACCTTTGGCCTGTATCTACTGCATGTACTCACCTCCTAGTAGATGAATATCTTTGGGCTCTATATCCTTCAAGTGTTCACCTCCTATAGTGGATGAATATCTTTAGGCTATATCTCCTGCATGTGCTCACCTACTCTAGTTGATGAATATCTTTAGGCTATATTTACTGGCATGTGCTCAACTCCTGTAGTTGATCAATATTTTTAGGCCGTATCTCCTGCATGTGCTCACCTCCTCCTAGTTGATGAATATCTTGGGACTGTATCTCCTGCATGTGATCACAAGCTAGTAGATGAATATCTTTGGGCGGTATCTCCTTCATGTGCTCATCACCTGTAGTTGATGAATATCTTTGGCCTGTATCTCCTGCATGTGTTCACCTCCTCCTAGTTGATGAACTGTATCTCCTGGCATGTGCTCATCTCATAGTTGATGAATATCTTTGGGCTGTATAAACTGGCAGGTGCTCAACACCTAGTTGATGAATATATTTGGGCTGTATCTCCTGGCATGTGCTAACCTCCTCCTAGTTGATGAATATCTTTGGGCTGTAACTGCTGCATGTGCTAGCCTCCATCTAGTGGATGAATATCTTTGGGCTGTAACTCCTGGCATGTGCCGACCTCCTAGATGATGAATAACATTGAGCTGTATATCCTGCATGTGATCACCTCCTCTAGCTGATGAATATCATTGGGCTGTTTCTCCTGCATGTGGTCACCTACTCTAGTTGATGAATATCTTTGGGCTGATTCTCCAGGCATGTGATCACCTCCTCTAGTTCATGAATATCTTTGGGCTTTATCTCTTGAATGTGCTAACCTCCTCCTAATTGATGAATATTTTGGGCTGTATCTCCTCCATGTGCTCACCTCCTCCGAGTTGATGAGTATCTTGGTACTGTATCTCCTGCATGTGATCACCAACTAGTAGATGAATATCTTTGGGCTGTATCTTCTTCATGTGCTCATCTCCTGTAGTTGATGAATATCTTTGGCCTGTATCTCCTGCAAGTGCTCACCTCTTAGTTGATGAATACCTTTGGGCTGTATCAACTGGCATGTGCTCACCTCCACCTAGATGATGAATACCTTTGGGCTGTAACTACTGCATGTGCTCACCTCTTCCGAGTTGATGAGTATCTTGGTACTGTATCTCCTGCATGTGATCACCAACTAGTAGATGAATATCTTTGGGCTGTATCTTCTGCAAGTGCTCACAACTTGTATCTTCTTCATGTGCTCATCTCCTGTAGTTGATGAATATCTTTGGCCTGTATCTCCTGCAAGTGCTCACCTCTTAGTTGATGAATACCTTTGGGCTGTATCAACTGGCATGTGCTCACCTCCACCTAGATGATGAATACCTTTGGGCTGTAACTACTGCATGTGCTCACCTCCTCTAGTTGATTAATATCATTAGGCTATATCTCCTGCATGTGCTCACTTCCTCCTAGTTGATAAATATCTTTGGGCTGTATCTCCTGTATGTGTTCACCACCACCTAGTTGATATATATCTTTGGGCAGCATCTCCTGGCTCATGCCAACCTCCTAGATGATGAATAACTTTGATTTGTATATCCTGCATGTGCTCACCTCCTCTAGCTGATGAATATCATTGGGCTGTATCTCCTGCATGTGGTCACCTACTCTAGTTGATGAATATCTTTGGGATGAATCTCCGGGCATGTGATCACCTCCTCTAGTTCATGAATATCTTGGGGCTTTATCTCCTGCATGTGCTCACTTCCACCTAGTTGATATATATCTTTGGGTTGTATCTCCTGCATGTGCTTACCTCCTCCTAGTTGATGAATATCTTGGGACTGTATCGCCTGCATGTGATCACCAACTAGTTGATGAATATCTTTGGCCTGTATCTCCTGCATGTGCTGATATCCTCCTAGTTGATGAATATCATTGGGCTGTATCTCCTGGCATGTGCCCACCACCTAGATGATGAATATCTTTGGGCAGTATCTCCTGGCATGTTACACCTCCTCTAGTTGATGAATATCTTTGGACTGTATCTCCTGCATGTGCTCACCTCTTAGTTGATGAATACCTTTGGGCTGTATCAACTGGCATGTGCTCACCTCCACCTAGATGATGAATACCTTTGGGCTGTAACTACTGCATGTGCTCACCTCCTCTAGTTGATTAATATCATTAGGCTATATATCCTGCTTGTGCTCACTCCCTCCTACTTGATAAATATCTTTGGGATGTATCTCATGCATGTGCTCACCTCTACCTAGTTGATATATATATTTGGGCTGTATATGCTGGCTTGTGCCAACCACTTAAATGATGAATAACTTTGAGCTGTATATCCTGCATGTGCTCACCTCCTCTAGCTGATGAATATCATTGGGCTGTATTTCCTACATGTGCTCACCTACTTTAGTTGGTGAATATCTTTGGGCTGTATATCCAGGCATGTGCTCACCTCCTCTAGTTCATGAATATTTTGGGGCTATATCTCCTAGCATGTGCTCACCTCCTAGTAGATGAATATGTTTGGGCTGTATCTCCTGGCATGTTGTCACCTCCTCTATTTGAGGGATATCTTTGGGCTGTATCTCCTACATGTGCTCATATCCTAGTTGATGAATAATTTTGGGCTGTAACTCCTGAATGTGCTCACCTCCTTTTAGTTGATGAATATTTATGGGCTGATTATTCGACATGTCGTCACCTACTAGAATATGAATATATTTGAGCTGTATCACCTTCATGTGCTCACCTCCCATATTTGATGAATATCTTTGAGCTGTAACTCCTTCATGTGCTTACCTCCCATAGTTGATGAATATCTTTGACCTGTATCTCCTGGCATGTGCTCACCTCCTCTAGTTGATGAATATCTTTGGGCTGTATCTCCTGGCATCTGCTCACATCCTCTTAGCTGATATCTTTGGGCTGTATCTCCTGGCATGTGCTCACCTCCTCTAGTTGATGAATATCTTTGGGCTGTATCACCTGGCATGTGCTAACCTCCTAGTTTATGAATATATTTGGGCTATATCTCCTGGCATGTTGTCAACTCCTCTAGTTGATGAATATCTTTGGGCTGTATCTAATGGCATGTGCTCACCGCCTCCTAGTTGATGAATATATTTGGGCTGTAACTCCTGCATATGCTCACCTCCTCCTAGTTGATGAATATCTTTGGGCAGTTTATCCCAAAGGTGGCATGTGCTCACCTCCTAATAGATGAATATATTTGAGCTGTATCTCCTTCTTGGGCTCAGATCCCGTATTTGATATATTTCTTGAGGCTGTATCTCCGGTATGTGCTCACCTCCACCTAGTTGATGAATATCTTTGGGTTGTATCTCCTTCATATGCTCACCTGCTAATTCATGAATATGTATGGGAGGTATCTCTTACATGTTCTCACCTCCACCTAGTTGACGAATAGCTTTGGGCTGTATCTCTGGGCATGTGCTCACCTCCTCAAGTTCATGAATATATTTGGGCTGTATCTAATGGCCTGTGCTAACCTCCTCCTAGTTGATGAATATCTTTGGGCTGTTAATCTGGTTGTGCTCACCTCCTAGTAGATGAATATCTTTGAGCTGTATCTCCTTCATGTGCTCACCTCCCGTACTTGATGAATATCTTTGGGCTGTATCTCCTGCAGGCGCTCACCTCCTCTAGTTGATGAATATCTTTGGTCTGTATCTCCTGGCACGTACTCACCTCCTCTACTGATGTATATCTTTGGGCTGTACCTTTTGGCATGTGCTCAACTGCTAGTTAATGAATATCTTTGGGCTGTATCTCCTGGCATATGCTCAACTCCTAATTGATGAATATCTTTCGGCTGTATCAACTGGCATGTTGTCACCTTCTCTAGTTGATGAATATATTTGGGCTGTATCTCCTGAATGTGCTCATCTCCTAGTTGATAAATATCTTTGGGCTGTATCTACCACCATGTGCTCACATCCTCCTAGTTGATGAGTATCTTTGGGCTGTAACTCCTGCATGTGCTCACCTCCACCTAGTTGATGAATATATTGGAACTGTATCTCCTGCATGTGATCACCAACTAGTAGATGAATATCTTTGGTCTGTATCTCCTTCATGTGCTCATCTCCTATAGTTGATGAATATCTTTGGTCTGTATCTCTGGCATGTTACACCTCCTCTAGTTGATGAATATCTTTGGGCTGTATCTCCAGGTATGTGCTCACCTCCTAGTTGATGAATATCTTTGGGCTGTATCTCCTGGCATGTTGTCACCTCCTCTATTGATGAATATCTTTGGGCTGTATCTCCTACATGTGCTCACCTCCTAGTTGACAAATATCTCTGGGCTTTATCTCCTGCAGGTGTTCACCTCCGCCTAGTTGATGTTTATCTTTGGGCTGTATCTCCTGGCATGTGCTCACCTCCTCCTAGTTGATGAATATCGTTGGGCTGTATCCTGGCTTGTGCTACCTCCTAGTTGATGAATATATTTGGACTGTATCTTCTGGCATGTGCTCACATCCTCCTAGTTAATGAGTATCTTTGGGCTATAACTCCTTCATGTTCTCACCTCCACCTAGTTGATGAATATTTTTGGGATGTATCTCCTGCATGTGCTTACCTCCTAGTTGGTGAATATCTTTGGGCTGTATCTCCTTGATGTGCTCACCTACTAGTTGATGAATATGTTTGTGCTGTATGACCTGTATGTGCTCACCTCCTGCTATTTGATGAATATCCTTAAGCTGTATCTCCTGCATGTGCGCACCACCTCCTAGTTGATGCTTATCTTTGTGCTGTATCTCCTTCATTTGCTCACCTCATAATTGAATATCTTTGGGCTATTTCACCAGTATTTGCTCACCCCCATTATTTGGTGATTATCATTGTGCTGTATCTCCTGCATGTGCTCACGTCCTAGTTGACAAATATCTTTGAACTGTACCTCCTGGAATGTGCTCACCTCCTGGTTGACGAATATCTTTGAGCTGTATCTCCCGGCATGTGCTCACCTCCTAGTTGATGAACATATTTGGGCTGTAAGTCCTGGCATGAGCTCACCTCCTCTTGTTCATGAATATATTTGGGCTGTATCTCCTGGCATGTGCTCACCTCCTCTATTTGGTCAATATCTATGGGCTGTATCTCCTGGCATGATCTCACCTCCCCTAGTTGACTAAAATCTTAGGGCTGTATCTCGTTTATGTGCTCACCTCCTCTATTTGGTGAATATCTTTAGGCTGTATCTCCTGGCATGTGCTCAATACTACTTGATGAATCTTTGGGCTATATCTCCCTGCATGTGCTCACCGCCTCCTAGTTGATGAATATATTTGGGCTGTAACTCCTTCATATGCTCACCTCCTCCTAGTTGACTAAAATATTTGGGCTGTATCTCCTGCATGTGCTCAATTCCTAGTGGATGTATATCTTTGGACTTTATCTCCTGGCACGTGCTCTCCTCCTAGTTGATGAATATATTTGGGCTGTAACTCCTGCATATGCTCACCTCCTCCTAGTTGATGATTATCTTTGGGCTGTTTATCCGGAATGTGCTCACCTCTTAGTAGATGAATATCTTTGAGCTGTATCACCTTCATGGGCTCAGATCCCGTAGTTGATATATGTACTGAGCCTGTATCTCCGGTATGTGCTCACCTCCACCTAGTTGATGAATATCTTTGGGCTGTATCTCCTTCATGTGCTCACCTCCTCTATTTGGTGAATATCTTTGGGCTGTATCTCCTGCATGTGATCACCTCCACCTAGTTGATGAATATCTTTGCGCTGTATCTCCTGGTATGTGCTCACCTCCTCAAGTTCATGAATATACTTGGGCTGTATCAAATGGCATGTGCTCACCGCCTCTTAGTTGATGAATATCTTTGGGATGTTAATCCGGTTGTGCTCACCTCCTAGTAGATGAATATCTTTGAGCTGTATCTCCTTCATGTGCTTACCTCCAATAGTTGATGAATATCTTTGGGCTGTATCTCCTGCAGGTGCTCACCTCCTCTAGTTGATGAATATCTTTGGGCTGTATCTCCTGGCATGTGCTCACATCCACCTAGCTGATATCTTAGGGCTGTATATCCTGGCATATACTCACCTCCTCTAGTGATGAATATCTTTGGGCTGTATCTCCTGGCATGTGCTCAACTACCAGTTGATGAATATATTTGGGCTGTAACTCCTGAAATGTGCTCACCTCCTCTAGATCATGAATATCTATGGGCTGTATCTCCTAGCAAGTGCTCACCTTCTCTATTTGGTGAATATCTTTGGGCTGTATTTCCTGGCATGAGCTCACCTGCTCCTAGTTGACTAAAATATTTGGGCTGTATCTCCTGCATGTGCTCAACTAGTTGATGAATCTTTGATCTGTATCTCCTGGCATGTGCTCACCTCCTAGTAGATGAATACATTTGGGCTGCAACTCCTGGCATGTGCTCTCCTCCTCTAGTTCATGAATATCTATGGGCTGTATCTCCTGGCATGTGCTCACCTCCTCTATTTGGTGAATATCTCTGGGCTGTATCTCCTGGCATGATCTCACCTCCTCCTAGTTGACTAAAATCTTTGGGCTGTAACTCCTGCATGTACTCACCTCCATATACTTCATGAATATCTTTGGGATGTATCTCCTGGCATGTGCTCTCTTCCACCTATTTGATGAATATCTTTGAGCTGTATCTCCTGGCATTGTGCACACCTTCTCTAGTTTTGAATATCTTTGGGCTGTATCTCCTGGCATGTGCTCACCTCCTAATTATATGAATATATTAGGGCTCTATCTCCTGGCATGTTGTCACCTCCTCTAGTTGATAAATATCATTGGGCTGTATCTAATGGCATGTGCTCAACGCCTTCTAGTTGATGAATATATTTGGGCTGTAACTCCTGCATATGCTTACCTCCTCCTATTTGATGATTATCTTTGGGCTGTTTATCCGGCATGTGCTCACCACTTAGTAGATGAATATCTTTGAGCTGTATCACCATCATGGGCTCAGATCCCGTAGTTGATATATGTATTGAGCCTGTATCTCTGGTATGTGCTCACCTCCACCTAGTTGATGAATATCTTTGGGCTGTATCTCCTTCATGTGCTCACCTCCTAATTGATGAAAATGTATGTGCGGTATCTCCTGCATGTGCTCACCTCCTCTATTTGTGAATATCTTTGGGCTGTATCTCCTGCATGTGCTCACCTCCACCTAGTTGATGAATATCTTAGGGTTGTATCTCCTGGTATGTGCTCACCTCCTCAAGTTCATGAATATACTTGGTCTGTATCAAATAGCATGTGCTCACCGCCTCCTGGTTGATGAATATCTTTGGGATGTTAATCCGGTTGTGCTCACCTCCTAGTAGATGAATATCTTTGAGCTGTATCTTCTTCATGTGCTTACCTCCCATAGTTGATGAATATCTTTGGGCTGTATCTCCTGCAGGTGCTGACCTCCTCTAGTTGATGAATATCTTTGGGCTGTATCTCCTGCAGGTGCTCACATCCTCCTAGCAGATATCATTGGGCTGTATATGCTGGCATGTGCTCAACTACTAGTTGATGAATATATTTGGGCTGTAACTCCTGGAATGTGCTCACCTCCTCTAGATCATGAATATCTATGGGCTGTATCTCCTAGCAAGTGCTCACCTTCTCTATTTGGTGAATATCTTTGGGCTGTATTTCCTGGCATGAGCTCACCTGCTCCTAGTTGACTAAAATATTTGGGCTGTATCTCCTGCATGTGCTCAACTAGTTGATGAATCTTTGATCTGTATATCCTGGCATGTGCTCACCTCCTAGTTGATGAATATATTTGGGCTGTAACTCCTGGCATGTGCTCTCCTCCTCTAGTTCATGAATATCTATGGGCTGTATCTCCTGACATGTGCTCACCTCCTCTATTTGGTGAATATCTTTGGGCTGTATCTCCTGGCATGAGCTCACCTCCTCCTAGTTGATTAATATCTTTGTGCTGTATCTCTGCATGTGCTCACCTCGTCTATTTGGTGAATATCTGGGTGCTGTATCTCTTGGTATGTGCTCAACTCCTAGTTGATGAATATCTTTGGGCTATAGCTCCCTGCATGTGCTCACCCACTAGTTGATGAATATCTTTGGGGGGTATCTCCTGCATATGCTCACCTCCCCCTAGTTGATTAAAATCTTTGGGGTGTATCTCCTGCATGTGCTCACCTCCACCTATTTGATGAATATCTTTGGTCTGTATCTCCTGGCATGAGCACACCTCCTCTAGTAGATGAATATCTTTGGGCTGTATCTCCTGGCATGTTTTCACCACTTGTTATATGAATATATTAGTGCTATATCTCCTGGCATGTTGTCACCTCCTCTAGTTGATGAATATCTTTGGGCTGTATCTAATGGCATGTGCTCACCACCTCCTAGTTGATTAATATATTTGGGCTATAACTCCAGCATATGCTCACCTCCTCCTAGTTGATGAATATCTTTGGGCTGTATCTCCTGGCATGTGCTCAACTCCTAGTTGATGAATATCTTTGGGCTATATCTTCCTGCATGTGCTCACCCACTAGTTGATGAATATCTTTGGGGGGTATCTCCTGCATATGCTCACCTCCCCCTAGTTGATTAAAATCTTTGGGGTGTATCTCCTGCATGTGCTCACCTCCACCTATTTGATGAATATCTTTGGTCTGTATCTCCTGGCATGAGCACACCTCCTCTAGTAGATGAATATCTTTGGGCTGTATCTCCTGGCATGTTTTCACCACTTGTTATATGAATATATTAGTGCTATATCTCCTGGCATGTTGTCACCTCCTCTAGTTGATGAATATCTTTGGGCTGTATCTAATGGCATGTGCTCACCACCTCCTAGTTGATTAATATATTTGGGCTATAACTCCAGCATATGCTCACCTCCTCCTAGTTGATGAATATCTTTGGGCTGTATCTCCTGGCATGTGCTCAACTCCTAGTTGATAAATATCTTTGGGCTATATCTTCCTGCATGTGCTCACCTACTAGTTGATGAATATCTTTGGGTTATATCTCCTGCATGTGCTCACCTCCTCCTAATTGGTTAATATATTTGGGCTGTATCTCCTGCATGTGCTCACCTCCACCTATTTGATGAATATATTTGGGCTATATCTCCATGCATCCGCTCACCTCCTCTAGTTGATGAGTATCTTTGGGCTGTATCTCCTGCATGTGCTCACCTCCCCCTAGTTGATTAATATCTTTGGGGTGTATCTCCTGGCATGTGCTCACCTCCACCTATTTGATGAATATCTTTGAGCTATATCTCCTGGCATGTGCACACCTCCTCTAGTCGATGAATATCTTTGGGCTGTATCTCCTGGCATGTGCACACCTCCTCTAGTCGATGAATATCTTTGGGCTGTATCTCCTGGCATGTGCTCACCTCTTGTTATATGAATATATTAGGGCTATATCTCCTGGCATGTTGTCACCTCCTCTAGTTGATGAATATCTTTGGGCTGTATCTAATGGCATGTGCTCACCACCTCCTAGTTGATGAATATATTTGGGCTGTAACTCCTGCATATGCTCATCTCCTCCTAGTTGATGAATATCTTTGGGCTGTTTATCCGGCATGTGCTCACCTCATAGTAGATGAATATCTTTGAGCCTTATCTCCTTCATGGGCTCAGATCCCGTAGTTGATATTTTTCTTGAGGCTGTATCTCTGGTTTGTGCTCACCTCCACCTAGTTGATGAATATCTTTGGGCTATATCTCCTTCATGTGCTCACATCCTAATTGATGTGCGGTATCTCCTGCATGTGCTCACCTCCTCTATTTGGTGAATATCTTTGGGCTATATCTCCTGCATGTGCTCACCTCCACCTAGTTAATGAATATATTTGGGCTGTATCTAAAGGCATGTGCTCACCACCTCCTAGTTGATGAATATATATGGGCTGTAACTCCTGCATGTGCTCACCTCCTCCTAGTTGATGAATATCTTTGGGCTGTTAATCTGGTTGTGCTCACCTCCTCGTAGATGAATATCTTTGAGCTGTATCTCCTTCATGTGCTTACCTCCAATAGTTGATGAAAATATTTGGGCTGTATCTCCTGTAGGTGCTCACCTCCTCTAGTTGATGAATATCTTTGGGCTGTATCTCCTGGCATGTGCTCAACTCCTAGTTGATAAATATCTTTGGGCTGTATCTTCCTGCATGTGCTCACCTACTAGTTGATGAATATTTTGTGTTGTATCTCCTGCATGTGCTCACCTCCTCCTAATTGATTAATATCTTTGGGGGGTATCTCCTGCATGTGCTCACCTCCACCTATTTGATGAATATCTTTGGCCTATATCTTCCTGCATGTGCTCACCTACTAGTTGATGAATATCTTTGGGCTGTATCTCCTGGCATGTGCAAACCTCCTCTAGTGGATGAATATCTTTGGGCTGTATCTCCTGGCATGTACTCACCTCTTGTTATATGAATATATTAGGGCTATATCTCCTGGCATGTTGTCACCTCCTCTAGTTGATGAATATCTTTGGGCTGTATCTAATGGCATGTGCTCACCATCTCCTAGTTGATGAATATATTTGGGCTGTAACTCCTGCATATGCTCATCTCCTCCTAGTTGATGAATATCTTTGGGCTGTTTATCCGGCATGTGCTCACCTCATAGTAGATGAATATCTTTGAGATGTATCTCCTTCATGGGCTCAGATCCCGTAGTTGATATTTTTCTTGAGGCTGTATCTCTGGTTTGTGCTCACCTCCACCTAGTTGATGAATATATTTGGGCTGTATTTCCTTCATGTGCTCACATCCTAATTGATGAATATGTATGTACGTTATCTCCTGCATGTGCTCACCTCCTCTATTTGGTGAATATCTTTGGGCTGTATCTCCTGCATGTGCTCACCTCCACCTAGTTAATGAATATATTTGGGCTGTATCTAAAGGCATGTGCTCACCACCTCCTAGTTGATGAATATATATGGGCTGTAACTCCTGCATGTGCTCACCTCCTCCTAGTTGATGAATATCTTTGGGCTGTTAATCCGGTTGTGCTCACCTCCTAGTAGATGAATATCTTTGATCTGTATCTCCTTCATGTTCTTACCTCCAATAGTTGATGAATATCTTTGGCCTGTATCTCCTGCAGGTGCTCACCTCCTCTAGTTGATAAATATCTTTGGGTTGTTTCTCCTGGCATGTGCTCAACTCCTAGTTGATGAATATCTTTGGGCTATATCTTCCTTGATGTGCTCACCTACTAGTTTTGAATATCTTTGGGTTGTATCTCCTGCATGTGCTCACCTCCTCCTAATTGATTAATATCTTTGGGGGGTATCTCCTGCATGTGCTCACCTCCACCTATTTGATGAATATCTTTGGGCTGTATCTCCTGGCATGTGCACACCTCCTCTAGTCGATGAATATCTTTGGGTTTATCTCCTGGCATGTGCTCACCTCTTGTTATATGAATATATTAGGGCTATATCTCCTGGCATGTGCTCACCTCTTGTTATATGAATATATTAGGGCTATATCTCCTGGCATGTTGTCACTTCCTCTAGTTGATGAATATCTTTGGGCTGTATCTAATGGCATGTGCTCACCACCTCCTAGTTGATGAATATATTTGGGCTGTAACTCCTGCATATGCTCACCTCCTCCTAGTTGACTGAAATATTTGGGCTGTATCTCCTGGCATGTGCTCAACTCCTAGTTGATGTATAGCTTTGGACGGTATCTCCTGGCATGTGCTCACCTCCTAGTTGATGAATATATTTGGGCTGTAACACCTGGCTTGTGCTCTCCTCCTCTAGTTCATGAATATCCTCTAGTTGATGAATATCTTTCGGCTGTATCGAATGGCATGTGCTCACCACCTCCCAATTGATGAATATATTTGGCCTGTAAGTCCTGCATATGCTCACCTCCTGCTAGTTTACTGAAATATTTGGGCTGTATCTCCTGCATGTGCTCAACTCCTAGTTGATGAATATATTTGGGCTGTATCTAATGGCATGTGCTCATCACCTCCTAGTTGATGAATATCTTTGGGCTGTTTATCCAGCATGTGCTCACCTCCTAGTAGATGAATTATCTTTGAGCTGTATCTCCTTCATGGGCTCAGATCCCGTAGTTGATATTTTTCTCAAGGCTGTATCTCTGGTATGTGCTCACCTCTACCTAGTTGATGAATATCTTTGGGCTGTATCTCCTTCATGTGCTCACCTCCTAACTGATGAATATATATGTGTAGTATCTCCTGCATGTGCTCAACTCCTCTATTTGGTGAATATCTTTGGGCTGTATCTCCTGCATGTGCTCACCTCTACCTAGTTGATGAATATCTTTGGGCTTTATCTCCTGACATATGCTCACATCCTCCTAGCTGATGAGTATCTTTTGTCTGTATCTCCTGCATGTGCTCACCTCCTAGTTGTCGAATATATTTGAACTGTATCTCCTGGCATTTGCTCACTTCCTAATTGATGAATATATTTGGGCTGTAACACCTGGCATGTGCTTACTTCCTCTAGTTTATCAATATCTATGGGCTGTATCTCCTGGAATGTGCTCACCTCCTCTATTTGGTGAATATCTGTCTCTGAGTCTGTCTCTGTCTACCGCACTGACGCTAACCTGGCCTGCTGTAGCCCTGAACGTTAATGACAAATATCCATCACTTAATGATGGATGGTCTTTTTGGCCAATAACAGACCACCCCATCATCTGGGTGGGACTCTAGTAGGGGAACCTTGGATTTCCATATAGATATGATGGGCCTGGACCTTTACTAGATCCCTCTCTCCATCATCAGTGGTCACTTCCATCAGGAACATCATCATAAGCCCCCTCATGGGGCCTCTCCAGAACCTTGCCCTCACAGTAGAGCAGCAATGGCAGGGACTACACCACTCTCCAAAAGGAGGCTGGGTCATCCTGCTCTGCCACTCAAGGAAGACTGGTCCTGAAATTAGTGAAACCTAGAATGTTCCCAGTTGTTACCAGAGGCTGTGAGCTCAGACTCACAGCTAAATGTGAATATAAATACACCTTGTGTCTGATCGACGAGGTAAACAGTTAATTGTCTTTGTATACTTTTTCAAGTTTGGGAGCTACTCTTTGCCTTAGTCCAGCTTTCTAGCCCTATTCTCAGTTCTGACTACATTTCCCCAATGATTTTACTCCATCTGCATGTTAGCTATCACGCTTAAACAGAAATGACTAATGTTAGGGGGAGTCGGGTTTTAGCACAGCGGGTTAAGCGCAGGTGGCACTAAGCACAAGGATCAGTGTAATGATCCCAGTTCGAGCCCCTGGCTCCCCACCTGCAGGGGAATAGCTTCAGAAACGGTGAAACAGGACTGCAGGTGTCTACCTTTCTCTCCCCTTCTTTGTCTTCCCCTCCTCTCTCCATTTCACTCTGTCCTATCCAACAACAACGAGATTAACAACAACTACAACAATATAACAACAAGGGCAACAAAAGGGTATAAATAAATAAATAAATAATAAAAAAATTAAAAAAAAGAAATGACTAAAGTCATGGGTCCTAAGGAACACATCTAAAATATACTTCCTAGCTTCTCTCTACCCTAAGATGCCTATTCTCATAGGTTCTATTCCTACTTCTTGGTGGCTGTTTATTGTTCAGTTTTATTAGTTTGTCTTGTTTTGTTTCTTGCTGCCTTTCAACCACCAAGTTGCAGGTACTACTATGATGCCATTCTGACGTCCCTGGGCAGTGGATCTTATCTATGTGTCCTGTAGACATCAATGTGTCACCTCTCCAGAGCCCTACCCCACCAGAAAAAAGATAGAAACAGGCTGGGGGTATGGATCAACTACCAATGCCCATCTCCAGTGGAGAAGCTATTATAGAAGCCAGAACTTCCATCTTCTACACCCTCAAAAGAATGTTGGTCTATACCACCAGAGGCAGAGCAATAGTAGGGCAAAATGGCCAGCAGGCTCTAAACTCCTATTCTGTCAAAGGAAGGAGTGAAGAGAGGGAAAATGGGAAGGATATTCTGAAGTAGCAATAGGTGTTGGTGTGACTTAGAAAGGAAGGGAACCATAGGAAAAAATGGGATATATATATATATATATATATATATATATATATATATATGAATATATACAGTTATATAAATAATAGTCAACCCATATCTTTGACCTCTGGAAAACAGCAGCAGATTGCAATGGAGGAAATTGGGACACAGAACTCTTGGGGTGGAGACGATACAGAATTAGGTATAGAATGGAATACTACTTACTTACTAAGAAAGATGAATTCATCTTCTTCACCTCATCTTTGATGGAGCTTGAAGGAATCATGTTAAGTGAGATAAACCAAGAAGAGAAGGATTAATATGGCATGATCCAACTCATGGACAGAAGTGGAGAAATAACTTGAGTGGTCTAGTTGCCATTATATTTTATGATCTCTCTGAATTATTACCAGAGACCTAAATGAGACTATTTATTATCTTACAGAAATGTGACAGATAGGGAGTCGGGCTGTAGCGCAGCGGGTTAAGCGCAGGTGGCGCAAAGCACAAGGACCAGCATAAGGATCCCGGTTCAAACCCCGGCTCCCCACCTGCTGGGGAGTCGCTTCACAGGCGGTGAAGCAGGTCTGCAGGTGTCTATCTTTCTCTCCTCCTCTCTCTTTTCCCCTTCTCTCTCCATTTCTCTCTGTTCTATCCAACAACAACAACAATAACTACAACAATAAAAAAGGGAATAAATAAAATAAATAAAAAAAAGAAATGTGACAGATGACTTAATACTTTATTTTCAAAAATGTGCTACCTTGAGATCCATGAAACATGTTCCTTAGCTGGGAATAGTCTAGATTATATTTACGAATGCCTGTTTGGTGAGACTTTTTAAAAACTTGTTTGGCTGTTTACTTGTTTTTCAAGAGTACTGCTTAGCTCTGATTTATGATGGTGCTAGGGACTGAATCTCAGAACTCTGAGCCTCGGGTATGAAAGTGTTTTAAATAACCATTTTGCTATGTCTTCAACCACTTTGTAAGTTTTTTTTTTTTTAACATTGTTCTATGGATTGGGCAAAGAGCAATGGGGAGAGAGATGGAAATAGAGAGACAGCTATATCACAGTTTCATGATTCTTTCCCTCTGTAGGTGGGGACTGGGGGCTTGAACCAGATCTTTGTCCATGGTAACATGGACACTTAACTAGGTATTCCACTTCTTTTTTATATTTTATTTATTTAATAATAAGAAAGATAGGAGGAGAAAGAACCAGACAGCACTCTTGTACATGTGCTGACAGGGATCGAACTCAGGACTTTATAGTGAGAGTATACTTTACTACGCCACCTCCCAGACCACCCAGGTATACACTTCCTGCACTCTTCCTTTCATAACCTTTTTAAAGTGATTATTATGAACAAAAGTATTTCAATTAAACTAATTTTTATTTTACTATATATGTTTTCATTTTTTTTTCCTCCTCCAGGGTTATTGCTGGGCTCGGTGCCTGCACCATGAATCCACTGCTCCTGGAGGCCATTTTTCCCCCTTTTGTTGCCCTTGTTGTAGCTTCGTTGTGGTTATTATTATTGCCCTTGTTGACACAATTCGTTGTTGGATAGGACAGAGAGAAATGGAGAGAGGAGGGGAAGACAGAGAAGGGGAGATAAAGATAGACACCTGCAGACCTGCTTCACCGCTTGTGAAGTGACTCCCCTGCAAGTGGGGAGCGGGGGCTCGAACCGGGATCCTTACTCCGGTCCCTGTGCTTTGCGCCACATGCGCTTAACCCACTGCGCCACTGCCTGACCCCCATATATTTTCTTTTTTAGGTTTTACTTTACAAAATTTAAAAGAGAAACCAGAGCACTACCAGTTGCACTATCTCATACATACCTCTTTTCTGTAAAGTTAATAAGCCATTGTATCAAAGCAGTTAATATACATAGTTAGGTTCAAGCAAATCATTTAATTAGGTCTTTATAACCTGCTAGGTCAGATGGGAAAAAAAACTTGATACATAGTATTAATGTGTGTTTTCATAACTGACTGAATAATTATACCCAGTGGTGATTTTAATGAATTTGTGTCAGCCTGAAGGAAGTTTTTCAGATGATATACCACAGGCACTTGCCCTTGACCTTGTCTGATATGAACAGATTTATCAATGAGTGAGATCAAGCTATCAGTGGAAATGCTTATAGAAAATCAGTTACTTGCAATACAGAAAAGTGAGTAAATGCATTGGGTAACAAGAGCAGCATGAAGAAGTTTTTAACTAAAAGATTAACAAAATCTATCAGTATGTAATTTGGTTGGAATAATTGTGAGAACCTGACTTGTAACCAAACTTCCAGCTGTCTAGATTCATTTTGAGGGGCATATAATTCAGCAATAGTACTTACATGAAAACACAGGGAGGAACATTTCCTGGAGGTGCATCAATGGTACACTATAATAATAAGAAGAAGCAGGAGATAAGAAAGAAGAAAATTAAGGCTATATTAATAAATTCAGGGTCGAATAATTGATCCTTGTTTATATTACCATATTCAGTTCTGATCAACAACTTTTTAAGGACTATATAAATGCACAGATTACAGAATTTGCCTGCAACTTACATGGTAACAACTTAGTTACCTCATACTCAAAAAAACTGAAAGAACTGAGGAACTCTTAACCTGAAAATGACTATATTTGATGGCTATATTAGAATAGTATGGGGAGTTGAGTGGTAGCACAGCGGGTTAAGTGCAGGTTCAAACCTCCAGCTCCACACCTGCAGGGGTGTCACTTCACAGGCTGTTAAACAGGTCTGCAGGTGTCTATCTTTCTCTCCCTCTCTCTGTCTTCCCCTCGTCTCCATTTCTCTTTGTACTCTCCTACAACTATGACATCAGTAACAACAATATATACTACAATAATAATAACTACAACAATAAAACAACAAGTGATTAAAAAATGGTTGTCGGGAGTTGGGTGGTAGCACAGTAGGTTAAATGCACGTGCGGCAAAGTGCAAGGACTGGCATAAGGACTGGCATAGGGATCATGGTTCAAGCCCTGGGTCTAAAAGGGAAAATAAATAATAAAATATTTTTAAAGAAATATACAAAAAATGGTTGTCTTGTATACTAAGAATGTAACTGTCTCTTTAAAAACATTACTTTTGTTATAACCTAGGGTGGAAAAGATCACAGCATCACTCTGCATTTTTATTGTCATTAATGAAATCTTTGGCAAGTCACATGGTCTATTTTATTCTAATTATTTCTAGTAATCTCCCTGATGCTTATTCTGTTCCATTAGAATAGGATTTTAATTTCTCAGGCTCTCTTTCCTAAGTCTATATTAATTCACAAAAAAATTGCATTGAGTGGCCTGGGGTAGCACAGTGGATGGAGCACTGGACTTAAAAGCATTCCATCCTGAGTTTGATCTCCAGAATCTCATGTGCCAGAGTGATGCTCTGGATTGATTTCTTTTAAGTAATTTCTTCTTTTTTTAAAATTTTGTCTGTATTTTTAAAATTAAAATATTCTTATGTGGAGGAAGGACTATTTTGAATGGACCAAAGAGACTTAAAATTCTGCAAGAAATAATGAGGTATATTTTAGTTAAAAGAAGAACTACCTTAATGAGAAATTTTCAAAGATGGCAATATCTTTGTAAAAGGAATTGTGAAATACTATTTCCAGTGATGCTGACCCAAGTCAGGAAACACTGAAATGACATTGTTCTATGTGGTCAAGACTATAATATGCTTTGGTGGTGGGTGTGGTGTAGAACTATACATTGTAAACTTAAAATCTTGTAACATACTATCAGTAACAGATAAAAGAATTTTAAAAGACTGTAATCTGAAAAAGGCAACTCTACTAAGAAAAAGGTAGCTGGCTAATCTATCACTTCACAGTGAAGCCTTTTAATATCCTTAATAGGTATTAATGTACCTATAAGTATTTCTAATAAAACAATCGTGTAATGATGGGCCAACAGGTAGATCATGCATTTTATCATGCACAGGGACCTGGGTTTGAATCTTGAGCTACCATATGGGAGTGTCTGCAGAGTGGAATCCCAAAGAGCTGTGAGGTGCTGTGGTATCTTTCCTTTTCTCTCCTGGCCCCTCACCCTCTATCAGATGTGTAGAACACTGGCCCATGGGGGTGTATTAATTTTGTGAAATCATTTGGTATGGCCATGCAAAGTTAACCTCGTCTTTTTTCATAACAACACTGAGGGATAGTTTTTAAGTTGATAATATTGTATGACCCATGAATGATGTTACAAATGTCCATATGACCCTTGGCATAGAAAAAAAACTTGCCCACATTTAATCCTGAAAAAATGAAAAAGAAAAGGAAGAAAGAAAAAAGAGAAAAAAGAAAAAGAAATGACTGCCAAGAGTGGTATAATCATTGCTGGCAGCATGAGTATAGTCGCGGCAATAATCCAGGTGACAACAAATAAAAATAAATGTGTAATGAATACATGAATGTATGCATTTAGAACTGGAAAGTAGAGGGGGCCAGATGATGGCACAGCTGATAGAATTAACATGCTATAATGTACAAGGACCTGGGGATCAAGCTCCTGGTCCCCACCTGTGGTGGGAAGGTTCTCAAGCAGTGGAGAAGTACTGCAGATTTCACTCTCCTCTTCTTCAACCCCTTTGTGTTTTTCTGTGTCAAAAAATAAATATCAAAATAATAAAAAAAAACTTGGGGGGAAGAAGAGGAAACTAAAGTATGAATAGCATTAATTGGCCTATTTATATTTATTTGCCCTTTGTTGCCCTTTTTATTGTTGTACATATTATTGTGGCTGTTAATGATGTTGTCATTTTTAGATAGGACAGAGAGAAATGTAGAGAGTAGAGGAAGGCAGAGAGGCGAAGAGAAAGATAGACACCTGCAGTCTGCTTCACCACCTGTGAAGCATCCTTCCTACAGGTGGGGGGCAGGAAAATGGGTCCTTGTGCATAGTATTAGTGTGCTTAACCAGGTGTGCCACCTCCAGACCCCGTAAATCCACTTTATCTTGTGGTCTAACCATACAATTTGTCTCATCTGAATAGCACTAGGCCTCAAGACTAATGTCTCTGTCAACTTTTTTACTTTTTGGAATTTTAAATTTAAAAATTTTATTTGTGACTAATAGTAGGTTACAAAATTGCAAGATTACAGTGCATAGTTCCACACTCCACCAGGGTTCTGAATCCCTGGTCCCCGGGTCCCCAGAGGCCTGTGGCCAGGCAGTGGCACCTCTTCTCAGACTCCCCTTCAGCCCAAGAACTGGCTCTGCAGGCCGCTGTGCTCCTAGGCCTCCCCAAGGAATGCCCCAACCCTACCGCCTGGTCCCCAAAGTGGGAACAGCCATAGTCTAACCTGCACAAAGGCCCCCTAGAAGAAGAGTCTCCTCAGCATATAGCCCTCAAAATGGCGGCCTTGCACCCAGAGGTGGCCTCTTGCCCAGTCCCTGCCACACAAGAGCACCTGTGTGACAGAGTCTGCACCTGGCTCTTGTAGGGGTGGGATTTTGTGACATCACGTCAACCCCTGCCCTCCAGACTGAGCCTGTGCACTGGAAGTCCCCAAGCCCCTAGTCTATGGTTTTCCTTAACAGAGGAACCTGGCTGGAAACCTGGGGAGCGCAGTTATCAGTTGCTTGCTACTTGTGGTGGGCTATTTACATCCCATTTTTCAGTCTTATTTCTCACTTGTTCAATTTCCTGTCATCCATGTTTGTCTCTTTGTTCAACTTTCTTCTCATCAGGTTTAATCAACATGGAGACAAATAGAATATTTTGAAATTCCTCTTAAAAGATCAAAATTTCTTAGACTCCATAATTCTATGACATGAGAAAGCAAGCATAGTGTAGGCCATATCTTTAATAGAGATAGATCTCCAGAGTAACATATAATGATACAAACGGAGCTATTAAACAGAATGCACTCTAGAACATGTTTACAATTCAATAATAAATCATAGAAGGATTTCACTGCAGGAAAATACAAAATGTATTTAATATAAAAATATCAAGAAAAATGTGAAAATCAAGTAATAAATTGAAACCCCATAATAAAACAAAGCAATATTAAATAAAGTAAATGAACATATAACTAGTGTCATTACTATAAAACTATTGTAAACTACCCTGCAAGAAGGTAATGAACACAAGGTTCTCAGTTTTTCTTCTTTCATTTAGGACAGCCAGTGTAACCAGGTAATTAGTATGAATGAAGAAGAGCTAGGAAGTCAACTATTATACACAATCATCATAAGAGGAGTATATTTACATATGTTGACAATACACTATAATAAAAACAACCACAATTATATATTTTTTCAATGGTATGAATTTAAAAATACAAAAACAATACAATTACTGTGAATTTTCATAAACAAAAAGGAAAGTTAAGTTCAGTAAGACTGGAGTAAAAAACAAATGTCAAAATGATTTTCTAAAGAATTAATTTATAATCATTTTTTAAAACCTTAAATGAATAGAGCAAAAGTTCCCATGACAGAATAAAACATAAGCAGAAAAATATCAGAAGAAATGGGCATAAGCAACAATCCCTAAACAGTAGAAACAATGCCCTGGAACAAGTCACTTCAAGCACCAGGAACAACATACCTGCTGGGCTGTGGGAGGGAGGGAGCCAGTCTGGCCACCTGAGGCCACAGTGGCCCCTGCTGTGGGGAGAGGAATGGTCCAGAGAGCAGGGCAGCTCAGGACCAGCTGTCCACACTGCCCAGACACTCCCCAGGCCGGACCCTGGGAGGATACAGGGAGGATTCTGATAGGCCACCTTTTTATGACATCACAATGAGCCCTGCCTCAACCTGAGCTGCTCTACAGGATGACTGAAATTTTAGTGAGTGCTTCACTAAATAGGTCATTAAGGGGGTAATCAAGTTGTGTCACTTCACTTGTCCTTTTAAAGAAGATAACAGTTCAGTTCTAAAATAAAATTGCTGCAAAATATTGTCTGATTTTGATGTTTGATAACAAAGTCCCATTTACTCCATCTGTCTTTTTTTTTTTTTTTTTTTTTTGCCTGCCCTGTGGACTCATGGGTACTTCCATTTTTAAGACTGGTTGTCTGTTGAAGAGCATTGTATGGAATAACATTATAAGCCTCCCAACTGCTGGAAATGTGTGTATTTCACCAAACCTAAAGAAATACAGAAGAACTACTTAAAAGTAGTCTTTATTTCAGAACCATACTTGTAAACAAGAAGAATCAATTAAGGAGGGAGTCAGGAGTGACGCACAGGCCCAGGATTCAAACCTCCACTCCCAGCAGCAGGAGGAAACTTTCACAAGTGAGGAAAGCAGGTCTGCAAGTGTCTCTTTTTCTATCTCCTTCTCTATCTCTCTCTTCATCTCTCAGTTTCTTTCTGTCCTAACAAAATAAAAAGTAGAAAAAAAAGACAGAAGCTAAAGGTCAAATTGGTGAGCTGGAAGGGTAGAGAAAGTCGATTCTCTCCCATTCCAAACAACTTAATTAAGGATTCCTGCTAGCTCTTTTGTAATTACAGAAGTTTATTTTTTTTCTGCTGTCAAAAGTATTTTAAAATGTCATCTTGAAATAGAAATGTCTCTTTGTCTCTCTTCCTTGTCTCTTGATTTCTCTCTGTCGTATAAAACTAAATAAATAAAGTGGAAAATCTTTTAAAATTACAAATAAACTAGTAGGCTGAGAGATAGCACAGTGGATAAAGTATTGGACATTTAAGCATAAGGTCCCAAGTTCAATCCCCAGCAGCACATGTACCAGAATGATGTCTGGTTCTTTCTCTTCCAGTCATTCTCATAAATAAATAAATAAATAAATATAAATAAATAAAACAAATGGCCAATGATGGGATGCTTGGTTTGGAACTAGTTTGGTCAAACTTCATACATAAACCTAATTGTAGTATAAAACGTTTTCTTACAATTATAAAATTAACTAAACTTAAATTATATTCCAGGGTGATACATGTTAACTGTAGTGTTACTATAAATAAATGAGCACACTAAAAAAAGAAAGAAAAGAAGGTGGAGATGTATGATCCAGGACATGGGAGCCACCATTTACACTCTGCTTCAATGTTAGCAAAGTGAAGATTCTGCCAGGGCTGCCTAGGGGGGAGAGTGGATGACCAGCAGGATTTGAAAGTCACACAGATTTACAAGCAAAGCTACCTAAGACAAGACACCCCTACTCTCTGCACTGCTAGTGCCAGCCCAGGTTCTCTGAATTGGAGCCCATGGATAATAAGTTGTGCCACATTCCCTTGCTGTCTCCACTTGGAGGTACTCACTTTTGCCCACAATGGACATGTTCTTATTCTTTTCAAAGCTAATGTAGTATGCAAAAAAGGAGAAAGAGACCACAAAGCAGTCTGGAAGAAGAAGGTGGGTCAGCACCAGGTACCTCAGATATGCCTGTTTTCTCTCTAACAGACCCACCTCTCCAGTGGCAATGTATTCACAGGAATGTTTAAGAATATCACCAGGGAGGGCACCAAAGTAAAAACCCTGGGGTGAGGGTGGATATTCGGCTTCCCGGGGTGGCAGAGTTGTGTGTGGGTGGGATGAGACACAGTCTATTGGTGGTGGGAATGCTATTTATGTACACTTCTTTTAATTTGTAGTCATATAGATCACTATTTAAGTAATATGAGAGGGGAAAATTGTTTGTATATCTCAAACTCTTTAAAGCACAGACTGGGATTTTTTTAATTCATAGCCTGAGTCTTTGATAAGTTGACTCTCTCAAAATCCTAGACCAGGGAGAACACAAGCAACTGGTGGCACAGCTATATACAAAAAATGTCAAAGGACATAAATGATGGTGATGTTGGGTATGATACAGCAAATCCTAATAAAGGGATTTTTCAAAGTAAACCCAATTCTCTAATTTCATTCCAGGTGGTTCACTTCCTATCAAAGTCCCAAAACCTAGATATAGACCAGATACCATAAGATAGAGCAAATGTTCACATGTATCCACAAACTAGGGCAAAATATATACCTGAAAGCAAAAGTACACAATAGTCTGCAGTGAGTCAGTATGAAGTTCCTAATGAAATAGTATCTAATCAGACTTAGAGACCTTCCTCACCTACTTCCTATTACAGTTCTCTTACTCACACCAAAGCTCACCTAATCAAATCAAGGACTGAAAAAATTGAATAAGGGCAAGAGATTGGCATACTTTAAAGATGATTCTGTAGTCACTATCAGGTCACCCATCAGCTGGGGCCCTATGCGAGAAGTTCTGAGATTCCCAAAGAGACATTATGGGCCTAGAACTCAAATAAATCCTTCTCTCCATTGTTACTGGTCATCTCTATCAGGAACAACAAAATTGACCCCTCTGTGTGCCCACATACGACCTTGCCCTCAACTTGAATCAACAATGGTAGAGAGAATGGTCCTCACACTGAAGGGAGGATGGACAACATACTCTATGCTACACCTGAGGAAGATGGGCCCGAAATTGGGGTAGGTTGGCATATTCCTACTTATGACCACAGAATGTGAGCTCAGATCTACAGGGATGCAGAGGTCACCTAGGCTCCTAAGCTGAATTTGGGCCCCAGACCAAATCAAATCAGTGGAGTTTACAGTTAACAATATTTATACCTTGTTCCCATATTAGGGGGGTACTCTCTTCTCTGATTCAGCTTTTGTCCCTTTTCCAGCCATGACATCATTTCCCAGACAATAACTTTGATCCACTGGTGTATCAGATTTCAGGCTCAGTGGAAAAAAAAAACTGGTATAGCCATAGGCCCTTTGGAATTTAACTAAAATATGCCTACTAGCTCTCTACAAAATGAAGAAACCCCCCAACATTTCATCTGCACTATTCCAGCCTCTGGGTCCATATCTGGTCAATAATTTGGCTTTGTATGTTAACTCTCTTTTCAGCCGCCAGGCTCCATATGCTAGCTGGATGCCAACCAGACTTCCATAGACAGAAGAGCCCACCAATGTGTCCTGGAGCTCCGCTTCCCCAGAGACTTTCCCCACTAGGGAAAGAGATAGACAGGCTGGGAGTATGGATTGACCTGTTAATGTCCGTGTTCAGCGGGGAAGCAATTACAGAAGCCAGACTTTCCACCTTCTGCAACCCATAATGACCCTGGGTCCATACTCCCAGAGGGATAAAGAATAGGGAAGCTATCAGGGGAGGGGATGGGATACGGAGAGCCGGTGGTGGGAATTGTGTGGAGTTGTACCCCTCTTATCCTATGATTTGGTCAAAGTCTCCTTTTTATAAATACAAAAAAAAAAAAAAGAACAAAACAAACTTAATACAGATCAAAGAAAGATACCATGGTATCCAATAGTGGATTCTACTTTAAAAAAATGGAGAAGACTTCCAATAAATAGCATTGCAAACAATAGAGGATATTTCACAAATGATAACACAGAAATCCACAAAATAATATGAAACTTCTACAAAGAACTATACACCACAAATCTAGAGAACTGGAAGGAATGGGTGAATTCCTGGAAATATATGCTCTTCCAAAACTGCAACAAGAATAAAACAAAATGTAAATGCACCAATCACAGACAGAAAAAAAAAATCAAAACTGTTATTAAGAATCTTCCCAATAACAAAAGTCCTGGATCAGAGAGCTTTACAAATGAATTCTACAAAACCTTCAGCAAACATTAAATACCTATACTTCTAAAGCTCTTCCATAAGACTGAAGTGACAGGAACACTGCCTTCCACCTTCTATGAAGCCCACATCACCCTGATACCAAAAGCAGATAGGGACACGCCAAAAAAGGAAAACTAAAGACCAACATCTCTGATGAACATAGATGCCAAAATATTGAACAGGAGCTTGGCCAACAAGATACAACAGTATATAAAAAAATTGTTCATCATGACCAAGTGGGATTTATCCCAGGAATGTAAGGCTGGTACAACACACGGAAGTCAATCAATATTATTCACCACATCAATAAAAGCAAAAACAAAAACCACATGGCTATTTCAATAGCTGCTGAGAAAGCCTTTGACAAAATCCAAAACCCATTGATCAAAACACTGCAAAAAATGGGAAAGATGGGAAATTCCTCCATATAGTGGAATCCATATAGAATAAACGTACAGCCAACATCATACTCAATGAACAGAAGCTGAAAGCATTCCCCCTCAGATCGGGGACTAGATAGGGCTGTCCATCATCACAATTACTCTTCAATATAGTATTGGAAGTTCTTGCCATAGCAATCAGGCAAGAGAAATAAATCAAAGGAATATAGATTGGAAGCGAAGAAGTCAATCTCTCACTATTTACAGATGACATGGTAGTATACATAGAAAAACCTAAAGAATCCAGCAGAAAACAACCGGAAGTTATTAGGCAGAAAACTACTGAAAGGTGTCAGGACAGAAAGTCAATGTACAAAAGTTAGTGGCATTTCTTTATGCAAGCACTAAATCTGAAGAAGAGGACACCCAGAAACCAGTCCCATTCACTGTTACAGCAAAACCAATAAAATGCCTAGGAATAAACCTGACCAAAGAAGTGAAAGACTTGTATATTGAAAACTATGAGTCACTATTTAAGGAAATAGAAAATGATAACAAGAAATGGAAAGACATCCAATGCTCATGGATTGGAAGAATTAATATCTTCAAAATGAATATTCTTCCCAGAGCCATACAGAAATTTAACATGATACCCATCAAAGATCCACCAAGCTTCTTTAAATGAATAAAACAAAAATTATGATCATTTATCTACAACCAGAAAACACATGGAAGTGCCAAAACTAAAACTATCTTGAGGAAAAGAAACAAATGGAGACATCACATGACCAGATCTCTAACTATATTATAAGGCCATCATCATCAAAACAGCCTGGTACTGGAACAAAAATAGGCACACAGTCCAGTGGAACAGATTTGAAGGCCAAGAACTAAACCCCTATACTTATGGACCTCGAATCTTTAATAAGGGGGCCCAAAGAATAAAATGGAGAAAGAAAGTCCTTTTCAATAAATGGTGCTGGGAAAACTGGGCTGAAACATGCAGAAGACTGAAACAGAAACTCTTCATCTCACAAAAAAACAAAAATAAACTCCAGATGGATCAAGGACAAGGATGTTAGACCAGAAACTATCAAATACTTAGAGGAAAACATTGATGGAACACTTCCCCCACCTAAATCTCAAGGACATCTTTGATGAAACAAACCCAGTTTCAAGGAAGACTAAAGCAGAAACAAACTAATGGGACTATATCAAATTGAAAAGCTTCTGCACAGTCAAAGAAACTATCACACAAACAACGAGATACATCACAGAATGGGAAAAAAAATCTTCATATGCCATACATCAAACAAGAGACTAAAAACCAAAATATACAAAGAGCTCAGCAAACTTAGCAACAAAAAGCAAATGACCCCATCCAAAACTGGACAGAAGATATGAACAGAACATTCCCTACAGAAGAGATCCAAAAGGCTAACAAACACATGAAAAATTGCTCCAGGTCAGTGACTGTCAGAGAAATGCAAATAAAGACAACATTGAGATAACACCTCACGTCTGTGAGAAAGTCATACATCAAAAAGGACAGCAGAAATAACTGCTGGAAAGGCTGTGGGGACAAAGGAACCCTTTTGTACTGCTGGTGGGAATGTAACTTTGTCCAACCTCTGTGGAGAGCAGTCTGGAAAACTCACAAGGCTAGACATGGACTTTCCATATGACCCAGCAATTTCACTCCTGGGGATATACCCCAAGGACTCCCTAACCCCTAACCATGTGTACACCTATGCTCATAGCAGAAAAATTCATAATAGCTAAAACCTGGAAGCAACCCAGGTGTCCTACAACAGATGAGTGGCTGAGGAAACTGTGGTATATATACACGACGGAATACTATGAAGCTATTAAGAACAAATGAACCCACTTTCTCTCACCCATCTTGAATATGGACCTAGAAGGAATTATGTTAAATGTGCAAAGTCAGAAAGATAAAGATGAGTATGGGATGATCCCACTCAAAAACAGAAGTTGAGAAAGAATAACAGAAAGGAAAACTCAAAGCAGGATTTGACTGAATTTGGAGTAGAGCACCAAATCAAAAACCCTGGGTTGAGGGTGAGGGTGGATGTTTGGCTTCACGGGATAGATGGGGTTGGGGGGATGATGGGATGGAACACAGTCTTTTGGTGGTGGGAATGATGTTTATGTACACACCTATTAATTTGTAGTCATATAAATCACTAAGTAATATGGAAAAGGAAAAACTGAATGTCTCAAACTTTTTAAAGCACAGACTGAGTCTTTTTAATACATAGGCTGAGTCTTTGATATATTAACTCTTTTAAAATCTTAGACCAGGGAGAACAGAAGCAATCAGTGGCATAGCTATATAGAAATAATGTTATGGGGCCGGATGGTGGCTTACCTGGTCAAGCGCACATGTTGCAGTACACAAGGACCCAGGATTGAGCCCCAGGTCCCCACCTGCAAAAGGTGAGCTTTGCAAGTGGTGAAGCAGGGCTGCAGGTGTCTCTCTCTCCCACTCTATCTCCCCATCCCTCTCAATTTCTGATTGTCTCTATCCAATAAAAACATTAATAAAAAATTATAAAGGAAAAAATGTTAAAGGACATAAATTATGGTAATGTTGTGCATGATACATTATATCTTATGAAATTGTTTTTTCAAAATTAACTCAATTTCCAAACACTGTGATTTTGCAATAACTCTCTATTGTCTTCTTAAACCCTAAGACAGCAGGAACCTCCCATTTCCTCTATAGAGCATATATTTCCCACAGTCCTGGAACCTCTGGGGCGGGGCTCACTTTCCTGCAAGTTTCTCTCAAGTCATAGGAAATGATAATTCATTCACCTATCCCAACCTAATCAACACAACTAGTACCACCGCAGCATGCTTCACTTCAGACTGTGTCCAGAGACATAAGGCATGCAATGCCAACCCTTCAGCCTCATTACTCAGGTGAGACCTTTCCTTTCATAGTATTCTCTAATTCCATTCCAGGTGGTTCAATTTCTATCCAAGTCCCAAAACCTAGATATAGACCAGGTCCTGTGAGATAGAGCAAATGTTCACATGTATCCATATATTAGGGCAAAATATATACCTGAAAGCAAAAGTACACAGCAGTTTGTAGTGAGTCAGTATCAATTTCATAATGAAATAGTATCTACTTAGACTTAGATACCCTCCTCACCTACATTCTATTACAGTTATCTCACTGACTCCAAAGCTCACCTTATCAAAGCAAGGACTGCAAAAGGTGAATAAAGGGGGAGAGACTGACATACTTTAATGATGACTCTTTAGACACTATCAGCCCATTCCATCAGCTGGAGTCCTACATTCCTAAACAGACTTCATGGGCCTAAACCTCAAATAAATAACTCTCTCCATTGTTACCAATAATTTCTACCAGAAACAACAAAACAGACCCCTTTTGTGGGCCCTATAGGACCTTGCCCTCAACTTGAATCAACAATGGTAGAGAATGTTTCATCCTCCCTTGAGGATGGACAACATATGTGATGCTACACCTGAGCAAGATGGGTCCTGAAATTGGGGCAGCTTGGCATGTTCCTACTCATGACTACAGAATGTGAGCTCAGATCTAGAGGGACGCAGATGTCACATAGGCTCCTAAGCTAATTATGGGCCCCAGATCACATCAAATCAATGGGGTTTACATTAAATATTTATACCCCCTTCTCATATTAGAGTGCTACTCTCTACCCTGATCCAGCTTTCTGGTCCTTTTCCCAGCCATGACATAATCTCCACAGACAATAACTTGGATACACTGGTGTATCAGATTTCAGGCTAGGGGCAAAAATAAATAGGAAAGAAAAAACAATCAACCAACCAACAAACAAAAAACTAGCATAACCACAGGCCCTTTAGAATTTAACTAAAATATGACTCCTAGCTATCTAAAAAATGGAGGACCCCCTAAAACTCTTCATCTCCATTATTCTAGCCCTTAGGTCCATTATTCGACAACAATTTGTTTGGCTTTGTATGTTAACTCTCTATTCAACTACCATGTTCCAGATGTTAGCATGCCAACCAGACTTCCCTGAAAAGACAACCCCACCAATATGTACTGGAGCTCCACTTGCCCAGAGACATTCCCCACTAGGTAATGAGACATGCTTGGAGTATGGATCCAACTGTCAATGCCCATGTTCAATGGGGAAGCAATTACAGAAACCAGACCTTCATGCTTTTGCATCCCTCGATGATCTTGGGTCCATACTCCCAGAGGGTTAAAGAATAGGAAAACTATCAGAGGAGGGGATAGGATACACAGTTCCGGTTGTGGGAATTGTACAATGCTGCACCCCTCTTATCCTATGGTTTTGTCAATGTTTCCTTTTTAGAAATAAAAAACATTTTTTAAAAAGAAAAATAATAACAGAAAGGAAAACTCAAAGCAGGATTTGACTAAATTTGGAATAGGGCAGCAAAAAAAAAAAAAAAAAACCCTTTGTTGAGGGTGAGGATGGATGTTTGGCTTCATGGGGACACAGTCTTTTGGTAGTGGGAATGGTGTTTATGTACACTCCCATTAATTTGTAGTCATATAAATCACTATTTAAGTAATATGGGGGGAAACTGATTGAATGCCTCGAACTTTTTAAGGCACAGACTGAGTCTTTTTAATACAAAGGCTGAGTCTTTGATATGTTGACTCTCTTAAAAGCTCAGACCAGGGAGAACAGAATCAACCAGTGGCATGGTTATACACAAATAATGTCAAATGACATAAATTATGCTATGTTGTGTATGGTACATTATATCCTAACAAAGGGATTTTTCAAAGTTAACTCAATTGCTAAGCAATGTGATTATAGCAATAACTATCTACTGTCTTCTTAAACCCTAAGACTGCAGGAACCTCCCATTTCCTCTACAGAGCATATATTTCCCCAGTCCTGGAACCTCTACGGTGGAGTTCACTTTCCTGCATGCTTCTATCAACTCAGACCAAATGATATTGAATCTGCAGATCCCAACCTAATCAATGCAACAAGTACCACCTTAGCATGTTTTATTTTAGACTGTTTTCAGAGACATCAGGCATGGAATGCCAACCATGCAGCCTCATTACTCTGATGAGACCTTTCCTTTCATAGAATTCTCTAATTCCATTCCAGGTGGTTCACTTCCTTTCAAAGTCCCAAAACCTAAATATAGACCAGGTCCTACGAGACAGAACATATGTTCACATGTATCCATAAATTAGGACAAAATATATACCTGAAAGCAAAAATACACAATAGTCTGCCATGAGTCAGTATAAAGTTCCTAAATAGTGTCTACTTAGACTTAGATACCCTCCTCACCTACCTCCTATTACAGTTCTCTCACTTACTCCAAAACTCACCTTATCAAGACAAGGACTGCAAAAGCTGAATAAGGGCAAGAGACTGGCATAATTTAAGGATGACTCTTTAGTCACTATCAGGCCATTCCATTGGCTGGGGCCCTAATTGGGAAGTTCTGAGAGTCCCAAACAGACATTATAGGGCTAGACCTCATATAAATCTCTCTCTCCATTTACTGGTCATCTCTATCAAAAACAACAAAATAGACCCCTTTGTGGGACTCCATAGGACCTTGCCCTCAACTTGAATCAACAATGGTAGAGAATGCTCCATCCTCTGAAGGGAAGCCAGACAACATACTCTATGCTACACCTGTGGAAGATGCATTGATATTGGAGCAGCTTGGCTCGTTTCTATTGATGACCACAGAATGTGAGCTCAGATCTACAGGGATGCAGAGGTCACATAGGCTCCTAAGCTGAATATGGGCCCCAGACCACATCAAATAAATGGGATTTATAGTCAACAATATTTATGCCCCTTTCCCATATTTGGGAGCTACTCTCCTCCCTGATCCAGCTCTCTGATCCTTTTTGCAGTCAAGACATCATCTCCCCAGACAATAACTGGGATACACCTGCATATCAGATTTCAGGCAGGAGGGGAGAGAAAGATAAAAACTAGTATAGCCACAGGCTCTTTAGAATATAACCAAAATTGCCTACTAGCTATCTAAAAAATGGAGACCCCCCTCCTGCAACTCTTCATGTGCACTCTTCCAGACTTTAAGTTCATGATGAGTCAATAATTTGTTTGGCTTTATATGTTAAATATCTTTTCAGACACCAGGCTCCAGATGCTAGCTGGATACCAACCAGACTTCCCTGGACAGACAACCCCACCAATGTGTCCTAGTGCCCCAATTCGCCAGAACCCCAACCCACTAGGGAAACAAAGAGGCAGGCTGCGAGTATGGATTGACCTGTCAACACCCATGTTCAGTGGGAAGAAACTACAGAAGCCAGACCTTCAAACTTCTGCATCCCTCAATGACCTTAGGTCCATATTCACAGAGGGTTAAAGAATAGGGAAGCTATCAAGGGAGAAGTTGGGATATGGGGTTCTTGTGTCAGAATTGTGTGGAGTTGTACCCCTCTTATCCTATGGTTTTGTCAGTGTTTCCTTTTTATAAATAAAATGAATATAAACTTAAAATATTAAAAAGAAAACTCACAGACTTATTGAAAATATATACTAAACTGGCAGGCTACAAATATCAATGGCATTCCTCTATGAACACACAAAACCAGAAGAAGGAAAGATACAGAAATCAATCCACATCACCATAGCAGCAAAAACAATAAAATATTTGGGAATAAAGTTAGCAAAGGAGTGAAGGACTTATACACTGAAAACTATAAATCATGCTTCAAGGAAATGGAAAACATCCCTTGCTCATGGACTGACAAGATTAACATCATCAAAATGATTATCCTGCCCAAAGCCATGTAAAGATGTAATGACATCCCCATCATGGTACCAACAAATGAAATTGAAGACCCAGACCCAGAAATAAGGCTCCACATCTCTAGACAACAAATCTTTTCCAAGTAGACTCAAACCATTGAATGGCAAAAGGAGAATTTCTTCAACAAATAGCACTGGGAAAGTTAAATTGAAACATGCAAGCAGAGGAAGTTGTACCATGCTCCAAAGTCAATTGCAACTGGATCAAGGACATGGATATTGGGCTAGAAACACATGGGAGAAATCATTAGCAGGACACTTCACAACTTATGCTTCATAAAAGTTTCCAGGGATTCAAATCTAACAGCAAAGAAAACAAAAGAAAAAATAAGCCAATGGAACTACATCAAACTGAAGAGCTCTGCAAAGCAAAGGGTACCGCCACACAAACAGAAGGGCATCTAATGGCATGGGAGAAGATCTTTACACAATGCACAAAATAAATAAATGAACAACCCACTTAGAGAATGGGGCCAGAACATGAGCAGAAATTTCACTGAGGAAGAGATCCAGAGGGCCAACAGATATATGATAAGGTGCCCAAAGTCACTGCTCATTATATAAAAACAGGTAAAGACAACAATGAGTTTCCACTTTACATACACACGTGAGAATGTCATTCATCAGAAAGGACAGAAATCACAAATGTTGGAAAGGATGTGGAGAAAAAGGAACATGATCCAAAGACTGTAGAAAGCAATCTGAAGACTTATCAGCACACTACAAATGTACCAATTCCTCTCCTGAGGATTTGCCCAATGGAAACAGATTTACCTATCTGAATACTTATGTTCATAGCAGCACAATTTGTTAAGTATCAGGACGTGCAAGCAACCCATATGTCCAACATTAGATGAGTGGCTAAAAAAAGGTTGGTATACACAGTGTAATTCAAATCAGCTATTAAAAATGATGAATTCATCTCTTTTTGCATCCTCCTGGATGAAACATGAGGACATCACATTGAGTGAGATAAGCCAAAAAGAGAGGGACTAATATCAAATGATCTTACTTACTAGTAGGACTTGGCACAAAGTGAAACATGAACTGGACATGGTGTACTGCACCAAAGCAGAGGACCCTATGAGGGAAGGAGAGGGATAATAAGGAGAAAACTTTGGGGGGCTAGTACCTGGCTATCCTCCACAGGTCCTCTAAGGTCAGGGACATTCAAGTAGAACAGCAGATCATGCCATTGATTCCATGGCCAGGCATTCTCCAAAGAGCCGGGCTTTTGTGTCTTTTTTAGTTTACGATACTTTTCTGACTAGCAGGGGTATTACTGAGGTTCAGTAGCAGTATTCCCAGCAACCATTCCCCCTCCTTTTCTTTTCTTTGGCTAGAAACAGAGATGAAGAGGGAGGAAGAGAGGGGAGAGAGAAGAGACTTCTGCAGCACTGACTTTGCTCATGAAGTTTCCCCTCCTGTGGGTGAAGACCAGAGATTGCAACCAAGGTGCCTGTGCTTGGTGATGTGTGGACTCTACCAAGTGGGCCACCACCTGCACTGCCCTACTTCCTCTTTCTGATAAAGAGTGAAACAGAGAGGCAGAGAGAGAAAGGAGGAGGGAGGAAAGGAGGAAAGAAAGACAGAAAGAAATATAAGAAGAAAGTAAGAAAGAAAAATAAAGAAAGGAAGGAAGGAAATGAGCATAGCACCAAAGCTTCCTCCATTATGGTTGGGGCCAGGTGCGAATCTGAGTTGAGCACGTGGCAAAGCAGCACAGTATATAGATGAACAGTGCTGCCAAACCCTAACAGGAGAATTTAAAACTGAGGGCCCCTGAGCCATCTCAGACTGTTAGAGCACCAGCTCACAGGTCTGAGGCCCCAGATATCACTAGTTCAATCCCTAGTACAACCTTATGCCAGTGCTGAGCAGTGCTCTGGTCTCTCTTCCTGTCCCATGATAAATAACTATGTCTTTCATTTTAAAAGAGAGAGCTTACAACTGCAAAGTGCCTTGAGCCTTTAGAGAGTCTGACAGGTCCTATGTCACCAGCATCTCATGCAGCCAGAAGTGAAAGATGTGTGGGGACCAGGGATGGGGAATGGGGTGCTATGCATAGAGCAGTGGGAAGCATGTGCAGTGATGGTGGACCTCAGTAGAGGAGGACCTCCAGTCAGGAGACATACCTCCGGGGTGCTTTCTCTGTCCCATTTGGTTCCAAGCGCCATGAATAGGCTCTTTCTAGAAGCTTTCTCACTAAACAGGACACCTGGCTGTGAAATACCATGACCCAGAGGCTGAGAGAACAGTGGAGGAACTGACACAGGACGTGAGTGAGGCTGGGCTGAGATCCCAGCTACTTTCTGACTCACCCAACCCTGCACTCAAGAGTCTCCATTGCTAAACCCTAAAGGGAAAGGGGGGGAGTAAAGGGGCCAGGCAGTAAGGCACCTGTCAGACTGCATACATTTCCATGCACAAAGACCTGGGTTCAAGCCCTCAGTCCTCACCTGCAGAGTCAGGAGCTTCATAAGCAGTGGATCAGTTCTATACAAGTCTCCCTACTGCACCTGCCCACCACTGTCTTTCAAAAAAAACGAGACAAATTGGGGTTATGAACCATTCAGCAACCAATCCAAAAATAAGCTACCCACCCCCCAAGAGTAGAAGCAAGTCCACCTAGGGTAAACAGCTTAGAACCTTACTAGAAATAGCTGTCTCATGAGTCTGCAAGAAAAATGTCTCAGGCACCCAGAGGTAGTCTCTTTCTCCCTTTGAAAAGTTAGCCCTGAACAGGGAAGCTCCAAAGATGACTCAACACCCCCACCTCTACCCCCAGCCTTCCCAGAAAGAAAAGAAGAGAGACACGCAAAAGAAAGCAAACATCAGGGCCAGGTAGTAGGGCACTAGGTTGAGTGCACATGTTATAGTGCACAAGGACCCAGGTTCAAGCCCCTGGTCCCCACCTGCAGGGGGAAAGCTTTGTGAGAGATGAAGCAGGTCTGCAGTTCTCTCTCTCTCTCTCTCTCTCTCTCTCTCTCTCCCCTCTTCCTTTCAATTTCTGGCTGTCTGTCCAATAAATACGCAAAGATAATAAAAAATTTAAAAAGTAAACAATCTCTGGAAAGGGGTATCATTTAGGGTGGGTCTCATTCATTCATTCACTCACTCATCCACTTATTTTTTCCCAGAGCAATCCATTTCCCAACTCTTTTTGAAATTGTTATTTATAAAAAGGAAACACTGACAAAAAACCATTGGATAAGAGGGGTACAATCACACACAATTCCCATTACCAGCAATCCATATCCCATCCCCTCCCCTGATAGCTTTCCTATTCTTTATTCCTCTGGGATTATGGACACAGGGTCATTATGGGATGCAGAAGGTGGAAGGTCTGGCTTTTGTAATTGCTTCCCCACTGAACATGGGTGTTGACGAGGTGATCCATACTCACAGCCTATCTCTCCTTTTCCCTAGTGGGGCGGGGCTTTGGGGAGGTGGGTCTATAGGACACATTGGTAGGGTCATCTGCCCAGGGAATTCAGGTCAGCATCATGATCACCTCCCAACTCTTAATGCATCCCTTCTTACCACCCCCAGACACCTTCCCCTTTTCAATACCTCCAAAATAGGCAACAAATACACACTCACCCTCTGGAGAGAACTTGTTGCTTTCAGAAAGCCTGTGGTTCTGAAAAATGCCTCTCCTGCCAGGGGCTCCAAGGTCCCAAGTATGATCGCAGGCACCACTAGAATCCAGAGCTGAGCATTCCTCTGGGAAAAATAAACTAATGAGTGGATTAATTAATGAGTGAATTAAAATTAAAGACCAAAAGTTACAAAAAAATTGTAGCCATTCAAATCAGATTCTTCTCCCAGCACCCATACACTGAGGTTTTGATTAAGTAACAGCTTAGACTTGTTGGAAAAGTGGGTTTCCCAGACATGTAAACTTCCACCCTCCAACACATTCAGGGGATCCCTCCTTTCTGTTCTTAATACTGAGGACCAGTTTTACCTGAGTCTGACCCATCAGCAGGGCAGAGGCCTTCTGAATCTTCTACACCTCCCTCCTTCCTTTAGATTTCTGGATGGGTGGGGTCCCCACTGCCCTACAGGACAGACTCAGGGAAGACACACACACACACACACACACACACACACACACACACACACACACAAATACTGCACCCCTACATGTCAAATTCTCCTCAGGACACCTACACACAGCACCCCAGTCCCTGATGGAGATTGTGGCCCCAAGCCTCCTCCCTCCCAGTCTGCTGACATCACAAAGGTATCAGATGGTGACCTGGCTGTCCTGAGTCTCCCTGGTGACTCTGAGCTGACAGAAGCAGGCAGGGACCAGCCCTAGGGAGTAGGCCAACCTCCAGTGGCCTGAAGTTTCATCCTCTTCCTCCCCCTGGCTCACCAATGAAAATCTCCAAAAGAAGCTAGGGTACAGGCTTCCTACTGGTGCCTCCAGTCCTGGTGGCTGAGGGCAGAAGGAGCCAAGAGCAGCTACCACAAGTGATGTCCCGCCTTCAGGCCCTGGGCCCTGTTGGCTGCTCCTGACCTTTGGAATGGGCTTTGTCTCAGGGTCTGGGTGCCCCACTTCCTGCAAATGCCAGAAACAGGAGGCCATTTGCTTGTGGGCTGGACTAAGTGAGTACCCCTGTGACCTGTCCCTGAGCACCCACAGACTGATCCTGGCCCACAACTCGCTGACATTTCTGCCAGCGATGGACCTGGGGCTGCTCAGTGACCTGGTCTCCCTGTACTGCTCACAGAAGGGCTCCGTGAGGTGCTGGACTACACCTTTGTATGGGTCTCCTGCTTGTTGTACCTGGACCTCAGCTGCAATGTACTAGCAGCCATGCACACAGGGCCTTCTCTCCACTGGCTGTCATGCTGCAACTCAACCTATCGCACAACCCACAGCTGAGGGCAGTGCCCTGCTGGGCCTTCACCAATGCTAGTGCCCTCAACATGTGTTCCTGTCCTTGAAAGTTCCTGCAAAACTAGATCATCTAGTGGAATCCATGAGACACCCACACATGTTGTCAACTGAAAGCACCCCCAACTCCCACTGCAGCCCAGTGACTTCTGCAGAGGAGCCTGCCTTGGAGATACAAAAAAATCTTTCCTGCCTGAAGCTTTGAGGCACCAGGACCAAGCCCTAGCACCACAAAAAGCCAGAGCTGAGCAGGGATCCAGGTAAAAAGATGAAAGAAAAAGAGGGAGAGATAATGGGAGGCAGGCTATGGAGAAGGGCAGGTTTTCAAAAGCAGCCCTGGATTATTCTGTGTAGTGAGGGCAGAGGCATGGTAGCACATGGCAAGGAGTGAAGGCTGCCTGGGCAACAGCAGGGGGAGAATCACCTCTGCTGTGAACTCTATAAGGGCTCAGTCCCCTCAGTTCAGCCTCAGGCAGCCAGAAGAGAAGAGACAAAAATAGGTCACAACAGATGGCATGAAAGTCAACTCTGGCTCCATGGCACTCTGTCAATCTCTCTCTCTCTCACATAAACACATATATAGACACACATTTACACTCTCACACACATATAGACAAGACACATATATACAGGCACAGATATACACACATGTGCACACACCAACACACAAGAACTAACACACAAACACATGTAGACATATACACAGATATATATGTATATTCATATACATATTCATATATATACATATATATGTGTACACAAAACATATTGAAGTACACACAAACACACATGCAGACACAAATACACTCAAACATATATACACATATACTATGTGCACATAAATACACACACATGAAAATAAATATGCTTATGTAAGAACACACACACCTGCTATATTCATACAACACCCACACATGTACTGACACACAGGCACACACACAGAGATCTGGCCCATGCCAATGCCTCTTGGCATATCATGGAGCTCTTTCCCTTCTAGACTGAACTTACCCCTACCTCTGCCATGGGCCACCCAGGTAAGACTGACCTCTCACATTGCAAAGGGATGTGGTGGCACCCAGGTTTGGAGAGAATAGGACACCAGGTCCTGAATGCTTGGACTATCAACATTTCTTTTTCTGTGTTTATTTGTTTATTTGTTTTGCAGGGGGTCAGCGAGGGATAGAGACTACAATACTAAAGCAATGTGGTAGGGCAGGGCTCAAACCTGGGTCACACATACAAAACACATCTAGCCAACAGAGATAACTTGCCTCACTTTGGGGAGAGGGAGCCTCTGAGAAGGGGAGTCAAGTTGCTGACCTGTGATTACATGTCCAGTGGTTGGTGGCCATGGGGGGCACCTGTCACTGTGACCTGCCCACCTGTAGGGGGATGGAGCCCACACTCAGAGGCCAGTTGGCACTTGAGAGGCAGTACTAAACAGGGTTGGTGAATCTCTATCAGATCTGGCTAAATACAGGAGCTGAGTGAGGCTGGGCTGAGATCCCTAGATTGCAGCTCCCAGCTACTTTCTGACCACCCACCCATGCCTGCCCTCAGAGTCTCCATTGGTAAACCCTAAAGGTAAAGGGGGGAGTAAAGGGGCCAGGCAGTAAGGCACCTAGCAGACTGCATACATTTCCATGCACAAAGACCTGGGTTCAAGCCCTCAGTCCTCATAGATGTCTCTCCCTCCTCCACCTGCCCACCGTTTCTCAAAAAAAAGGAGACAAATTGGGGCTATGAACCATTCAGCAACCAATCCAAAAATAAGCTACCCAACCCCCAAGAGGTGAAGCAAGTCCACCTAGGGTAAACAGCCTAGAACCTTCCTGAAAATAGCTGTCTCACGAGTCTGCATGAAAAATGTCTCAGGCTTCCAGACGTAGTCTCTTTTCTCTTTTTCAAAAGTCAGCCCTGAATAGGGAAGCTACAAAGATAACTCCACATCCCCACCCCTATCACCACCCTTCCCAGAAAGAAAAGGGGAGGTAGACAGAGAGAGAGAGAGAGAGAGAGAGAGAGAGAGACAAAAGAAAGCAAACATCGGGGCCAGGTGGTGGTGTACTATGTTAAGTGCACATATTACAGTGCACAAGGAAGGACCCAGGTTCAAGCCCCTGGTCCCCACATGTAGGGGGAAAGCTTTGTGAGAGGTGAAGCAGGTCTGCAGTTGTCTCTCTCTCCCTCTCTCTCTCCCCACTTCCTTTCAATTTCTGGCTGTCTCTGTCCAATAAATACACAAAATAATAATTTTTTTAAAAAGTAAAGAATCTCTGGAAGAGTGTATCTTTTAGGGTGGGTCTCATTCATTCATTCACCCACTCATCCACTTATTTTTCCCAGAGCAATCCATTTCCCAACTCTTTTTGAAATTGTTATTTATAAAAAATCAACACTGACAAAAACCATTGGATGAGAAGGGTACAATTACACACAATTCCCATTACCAGGTATCCATATCTCATCCCTTCCCCTGATAGCTTTCCTATTCTTTATCCCTCTGGAGTATGGACCCAGGGTCATTATGGGATGCAGAAGGTGGAAGGTCTGGCTTCTGTAATTGCTTCCTTACATCCCTTCCTTACCTCCCCAGACACCTTCCCCTTTTCATCACCTCCAAAATAGCCAGCAAATACACACTCACCCTGGTGACACTAGAGAACTTGTTGCTTTCAGAAAGCCTGGGGAAGCTGAAGAGACAGCATAGTGGTTCTGCAAAACACCTCTCCTGCCTGGGGTTCCCAGGTCCCAAGTTTGATCGCAGGCACAAGAGACCAGAGAGGCTCTGGTCTGTCTTTCTCTGATTAAAATTAAAATAAAAAGGGTTACTGACACAGTGGCCTGGGAATTGGTAGTGACTGGTTCCAGTAAGCCTTTTTTTTTTTTTTTTTTTTTAGAAACTTTGTGCTCTGGGTGTAGAAATAATGAGGTGGTTTAGCTTTCTTTTGGCTTATCTGCAGGATGGAGTTAAACATTAAAGACCTGGGAGGAGGGGTTAAGAGCAGCAGCAGATCTGTTCCTCTCCTCTCCTTCCCTCTCTTTTCCTCCCTTTCCCTCCTCTCCCCTCCCCTACCCTCTCCTCTTCCTGATCAACTAGGAATACCACCTGGTATTCCTAGGAGACCACCTGGGACCAAAACAAGACAGGCCTAGAATGACTTCAGGAATCCACCAAATCACCAGTGAGTGCAAACACCTGTGGCTGGTGGTCAGAGAGGGGTTTAGGGGAAGATTAAGAGGCTGGTAACAGTCTGGCAGTTTATCAGTTTATCACTAGAGACACTACCTCCAGTCTATTTCAGTCTGAAGTTTTTGAATCATTTTTACTACACTCCCATTAAATGTTCCCAGATAAACTTAAAATACAGAGGAAATGCAGATGAAAGAGAGGACTGCTTCATCGTTATTTGTCCAGTTAAAACTGTTTAACAGTTAAGAACACAGAACATCACCAAACTTTGGTAGTTGGGTGCATGTGAAACTACACCCCAGTAAGTTTAAAATTTATAAACTACTATTAAATCATTACTATAAAGAAGATATTAAAAAGCATTAAATGGGGAGACAGGCAGGGAGGCAGGCTTCATCATTTTTAACACATCTTCAAAATAAATAACAAAACAACACACAACTTCTGTTTTTCTATTAAATGTGCTGTAGCCATTCTGGTTTTGATTACCCATGGAAATAGACATTTTAACTAAATTCAGTATTCATTAGTTCCTACTCGAGCAAGGCATTTTTTCATCAGGACCAGAAGTAGATATAAAGATAAGAATATTTGGTTTGAGTTGGTGTGCCCAGTGGAGTGACTGTACCTCTAGTCCCACACTGCAGAGAGGAAGCTTCATAAGTAGTGGAAAATGGCTCCAGGTCACTCTCTCTTTCTCTCTTTCCCCCTTCTGTCTTTTTACTTCTGTCCTATCATGTGAAAGAAGAGAAGAGAGAAGAGAAATGAACAGAAGAGAAGAGAAGAGAAAGAAGAGAAGATAGTTTGGTTTGTAATGACTGCAATTTTACAACATCCTTTCTCTGGGATTTAATTTATATGACGGGATGGAATGAAAATCTAAACTGAACGGGAAGCTAACACCAGATCATAGCAATTCATTTTATTATTGTGTAATATATTGATTAATATTTGGGGTTTATCTACATTGTCAAGAGATTTAGATTCAGATATAGGACAGTTCTGTATCCACCTTCTCCCCTTTGGTTGGCAGTAAAATATTGATAAAGTCTTCCCAAGTTATTCTCAGATTATAAATCATTCTATGCCTTAATTCAGAATGGGGTTTCTTTCGGTTTCATGCAATCATTCAAGCTCTACCTCCTCTTCGAAGTTTCCACAATCCTAATATGTGGAATTCCTTTATGGAGTCACTGATAGTTTTCTGCTATATGTCAACTAAATCTTTACATAGGAAATTTATTTATGACCTTAAACCCAGGATAGATCAGAGCCCCTGTTCAATGACCACAAAAGTATGTAAGTCTCCTTGTCTCTTACGTGGGGTTTATATACATATATCGAAAACAGTGTTTTCTAAGGACTCGGGAAATAGCAGGTTGTGTGCTTGGCCATGTGTGTGACCAAGCCTTGAGCCCTGAACTATATGAATGATGCCACAGCATGGGAGGGGACTGGTGCTATGGTGTCAATACCTCTGTTTCTGTATCTCCACATGAAACAGTGAGTTGTGTGATAAATTTTGCATGCATTTGATCTCAGCTCTGGAAAAAAATTGCAATAAAATACATGTAAAGAAAATACATGTAAAGAACCTTTTTTATAAAAGAATTAATCACTTCTCCCAGGCAACTCTTTCAGTATTGGGTACCCTTTTTTAAATACATTATTTTATTTTTGAGAGACATGCAGAGAGATGAAGATAGAGAGACAGAGAGAAACAACTGAGGACTGCTCCATTTAGGCTTATGGTAGTGAGGGGGATCGAGCTTGGGCAGTTCCTCCTTGCTAAATTTGGGGTACATCTTATAATATTGAGGTCTTTGCTCATGGAAGAATCTGAGGCAAGCAGTTTCCATTTTGCTGGATTTTTCAATATATAACTTAGCCTCCAAAATTAATTCTCTTAAGGCTATTCTTTAAAGCTCTCTCTTTAAGGCTATTCAAAATCTGTAACCATTTGCACATTTATACTCATTTATTTATTTATTTATTGCCTCCAGGGATATCACTGTGGCTCAGTGCCTGTACTACGAATTCACTGTTCCTGTGGCATTTATTTATTTATTTATTTATTTGGATGGTACAAAGAGATTTTGAGAAGGGAGTGTAGATATAAAGAGGTAGAGAACGGCATCTGCAGACTCGCTTCACCACTGTGAAGTGACGCCCCCACAGGTGGGGAGCCAGGGACTGGAGTGGGTCCTTAAGATATATACCATATGTGCTTAACCCAGTGCTTAAGCCCTTGTCCAGCCCCATTTGCATATTTCTCTAGAAAAATCTTTAATAGTTACTTTTTCCCAGTCCATCTTTGGATTCTATGAATCCCTCTTTGTCATGGGGAGGAATAATATCCTCTATGCACTTCAGCAACTCCACAGTGTCGTCTATGGACCAGTGGGCTTTGACTTCATTTGTTGCCATTTCCAGGCTTGGGGTCACTAAAACCTTTCCAGATATGTAGATGCCACAGCAGCAGTTCAAACTACTTCACTCTTCTTTATTTTATTTTAATTTGGCATCCAGTGTTATTGCTGGGGCTCAGTGCTCGCTCCATGAATCCACTGCACCTAGTAGCCACCATCTTTTTTGCACTGTTGTTGTTTTGACATTGTTGTTGTTGCTATTGCTGTCTTTGGATAGGACAGAAGGAAACTGAGAGGAGAGGAAAACAGACAGGAGGAAAGAAAGACACTTGCAGACCTGCTTCACAGCTTCCTGCAGATGGGGAGCTGGGGGATCAAACCTGGAACCTTGCAGTGATCCTTGCCTTTCACACTATGTGTGATAAACCCACTGCATTACTGCCCAGCTCCCCCACTGCTTCTCTTTTGAGTTTACTAATAGCCCGTTTTTATAAGCTGTGCAGTACAGTCTTCCCTCATTTATCTTGATTAATCAGTGCCAGACTCTAATGAGATAAGTGAATTTCCATGAAGTAGGATTCTTTCTTTAGAAATAAAATATTTTTGTAGCTAGAGCATAGAAAATCTTTTTACAACCTTCTAAATGTGTTTTTTTTTCAGAATCTTAGACCCCTCTACACATGAAATAACACTCCTTTAGCTTTGCTTCTCTTTGAAAGATACAGTAGCCATTGCATGAATGTTCTTTTAATTTAAAAAAAAATTATTTATTTATTTCCTTTTGTTGCCCTTGTTGTTTTATTGTTGTAGTTATTGTTATTGTTGTCATCATTGTTGGATAGGACAGAGAGAAATGGAGAGAGCAGGGGAAGACAGAGAGAGGGAGAGAAAGACAGACACCTGAAGACCTGCTTCACCACCCGTGAAGCGACTCCCCTGCAGGTGGGGAGCTGGAGGCTCGAACCCGGATCCTTACGCAGGTCCTTGGGCTTTGTGCCATGTGCGCTCAACCCGCTGCACTACTGCCCAGCTCCCTGTTCTTTTCATCTTTACGGATGGTGCGGATGGTAGACTCATCCAAGTGGTAATGGTGGGCAACCTCCAGGATGTTCTTGCCAAGAGTTTCACCTTCTCCTGGATGGTAAGCATCTTCCTCTAGCGCTTAGCCAGAAGGCTTAGAAGAAGCAGCACATTTAGGATCCATTGTGGGACTTAGATAAAGGTTGTCAGAAATCACAAACACAAGAGCAACAATGCTTCTGATGCATAGCCACATAGAAGTGCCTATGAGAGATATGTTGAATAAATTGGTTTATTTCTTAATTTTAATAATTTATTTACTATTTATTTTACTGTTAATGTATCTATGGGTTTAGGCATCTGCTTGGTTTAAGATTGAGAGTGAAAATCAGAGAGTGAGTGAGTGGAGCAGAGGGAGATGCATATAGAAGGAAAAAGAGACAACAGAGACAGAGAAGGGAAGACCCTTCACCATGGCTCCAGCTCTGGTGAATGAATATTCCCCTGCAGAAGTTCTCTTTTGTGGTGGGAGAGTGCTCCTACTGAGACCTATTCTTCACCACTGAGCATATCTTTGCGCTCTCTCTCTAGTGAATTTCCTAATATTATTGATGTCTAAAGAATCATTTGGGAGTTTAAAAATTTCTCTATTCAGATGCATTCTGAAATGTATCCACAGGGCGGCATCACACCACCACAGAGCAGGTTGTTTCTAAGTATTTTGTGGACGATGGAGAGGACAGTTTTTGGACAAAGGGAATTTTAACCATTGAATTGAACAGATCATACAAAAATAGTTTCTCTTATGGTGTGTTGAAAAACTTGGCATTTAGAATTATTATTTACTTATGTGTCCCTACTTACTAATTCCTTTATTTTTCCATGACCATATCTCTTTAGTTAAGCACATGGTAGATTCAAGATTATGTTATAGACTGCTTTATTATTATTATTATTCCCTTTTATTGCCCTTTTTATTGTTGTAGCTATTACTGATGTTGTTGTTGCTGGATAGGACAGAGAATAATAAAGAGAGGAGGGGAAGACAGGGAATGGGAGAGAAAGATAGACACCTACAGACCTGCTTCACTGCCTGTGAAGCACTGCCCCTGCAGGTGGGGAGCCTGGACCTCCAACAGGATTGTTTACCCAGTTCCTTGTGCTTTGCGCCACATGCACTTAACCTGCTATGCTACTGCCCTACTCCAGATAGACTGTTTTTTTCCTTTTAAATTACAAAGGGGTTGCAAGTCAGAGAAGTAATGGGAGGGTGAGTGAGAGGAAAGCATAGAGAAACACATCATGCCCCCACCTCTTGTGAAGCTTCTCCCATGCAAGTGCTCTCATGCAGTGATTGGCTGACAAACCCAGGTGCAAGCACAGGTTAAGGTAGATGCTCCCCACGTGAGCTATCCAACACTACACCTTGAAGAGCTTTTAACTCTTTTTTTCACTCTTTTTTTTCCCCTACTTTCTTTGATTGCTATCAGGGTTATTGCTAGCCCTCCATGTATCCCCTCCCAGTGGTCTTTCTTCCTTCCTATCTTCCCTTTTTCTTATTTGATAGGACAGATAAATTGAGAGGGAAGGGAAAGAAGTTGTATCCATGCGTCCATAACTGTATTGTAAAAAAATTAACTTTCCCCCAATAAAGTAATTTAAAAGGGGGAATCATCATGTGGAAAATGTTACTGAGTAAAGTTTTAGTCCAAATGCTTTTGCTTTATTGTTTGTAATTGGGTATGCAAATAGTTGTCAGGTTAAAAAATACAAGAGGTAAAAAAAAGCACTTTTCTTGGGTATGAATTCCTGATGCAATGAACTTGAGTGCCCAGACAGAGAAAGATATCATTATTAGAGTGCGAGTTCCACACACACTTCAAACATGGAGAGCCAAAATGAGGGCCTTTGCCTGAGTCATCTGTCTGAGAATATGCTTCTGTTGTCCTGGGACTGCTTTATAAATCTTAAACAAGTCAGAGTGGCCCAAAGTTAATTTTTTAAAGTAAAAAAAAAAATTAGATAAAGATAGGCAGCAAGATAGCCAGGGTGATGGTAGTGGGGGTGGCTGGTCAGTGGCGTACTAGTTGAGCACACATAATACTAAGTGCAGGGATCCAGGTTGGAGCCCTCACTCCCTATCTGCAGGGGGAAAGCTTCACAAGTAGTGAAGCAGGTCTGCAGGTGTCTTTCTCTCTCCCTCTCTACCTCTTTTTTCTCTCAGATTTTCTTTGTCTCATCCAACAAATTGAAAAAAACTGCCTCCAGGAGTAGTGGACTTGTAGTGCCAACACTGAGCCCCAGCAATGACCCTGGAGGCAAAAAAAAGCAGGGACAGTCAAGTGGTGGCATAGGAGGTTAAGGGCACATGGTGTGAAGTACAATGACTGGTCTAAGGACCCTAGTTCAAGCCCCCGGCTCCCCAACTGCAGGAGGTCACTTCACAAGCAGTGAAGTTGGTCTGCAGGTGTCTGTCTTTCTCTCACCCTCTCTGTCTTCCCCTCCTCTCTCTCAGTAAGGAAAACAATAATAACAACAACAGGGGTAACAACAAGGGCAACAAAATGGGAAAAAAGGCTTTCAGGAGCAGTGGATTTGTAGTGCAGACACTGAGCCTCAGCAATAATCGGGAAAAAAAGGAAAAATAAAAGAGACTGCACATTTGAGAGTGAGAGCAAAAGAGAGAGAAAAAAAAGAGGCTAACCCTCAGCTCTAAAACTCCCTTCATTATGGTAGAGCTAGGGTCAAATGTGGGTTGTACATATGGAAAAGCAATGAGCATGATATCCAAGTGAGCTAGCTATTTTGTTGGCCTTGACAAATAAAGCATGCAAGTCTTATTTGCTAACATTGTCTGCTAACATAACTCCCTAGTGCTGCATTCCATGGTGTGTGTGTGTGTGTGTGTGTGTGTGTGTGTGTGTGTGTGTACGTACATACACACAACAGAGCTTCCTGCTATTCCAGTGCTTTTGATGAGATTTTTTTTTCATTTTTCTAAAAATATTTGTTAATGAGAGAAGAAACTGAAGAGGAAGAGGAAAAATAACTAGAGCAACCTACTCCTACCTTTTGGTTCCTGTTTATTAATCATTTTGTCCTGCTTTATATCTTACCACATTTCAGCTACCAAGTTACAGATGCTATCAAGTTGCCATCCTGATTTTCCTAGGCAGATAACCTCACTGATGTGTCTGGGAACTTCATCTCTCCAGAGCCCACCCATTAGGGAAAGAGAGAAACAGACTGGCATTAATAAAATGAAAGAACTAAAGCAACACTCTGGCTCGTGAAATACAGTGACTCTAAGTTGCGACCCCCTACTTGAGCATCCAAAGCTTTTACCCTCTGTGCCACCTCTTAGGTCACACTTGTTTCCTTTTGAAGATATATGGGTGTATATATATTAGCTTCCCTTAATTTTAGAATATTAGACTAGTGTATGACATCATCTCTCTTTCACATCCCTGCAACAAAGCAAGTCTCTCTCCTTTGATATTTGTATTTATGCACACACCAAGACAATTTACATTTTAGTCTTCTGACAGCAAAACCTTTCAGATCCCCTCACTACTTGATTTTGTCTTCTACTGAGACCACCGAATTTTCACTGAAATTTAATAAAATATCAGTGATAGGAGCTTGAGTGTGTGCATGGCAGGCCTCCTGTCTTCCCCACCTGACTTCTTCTGGGCACAGTCCTACCAGGAGAGGTGCTGCTCTACCTCAGTTCCATTAATTAATTTTTTTATTTATACCACCAGGGCTACCTCTGGGCTTGATGCCCTCATAATGCTCTCCACTCTTGATATATATATATATGAGGTGGCTCCAGATTGAAGTCTAGTGTCATGGTTAGAACCAGTTTTAAAATTATAAAAAAGGTATTATTAGAAATACATTAACAATTTAAACCCAGTGTTGAAATTAAATCAGTTTACTAATTTGAAACCTTAAGTGCTTAACGGATTATACACTCAGAACTGAATTTTAAGTATTGAGTGATAACAGATCTAGTGTTCTAATCATGTGATAGAATGTTCTTACTCATAAAAGAGGGGTGGGGTTGGGGGGACGAGGTTGTACACCTGGTTAAGTGCTCAAATAGTGGGAAATGCAAGGGAAGGTGTAAGAATCCTGGTTCTTTCCCCACATGGAGGGGGTTTGCTTGCCAGTGGTCTTCAACAGGTCTTCAGGTGTCTATCTTTCTCTCCCCTCTCAGTTTCTCTCAGTACTATCCAACAACAATAGCAACAACAACAATAATAATAATAGTGGCAATGGAGGAGCAGTGGATTCCTAGTGCAATCACCCAGCCCCTGTGATAACCCTGGAGGCAAAGAAAAGAACCAGTTTAGGAGGAGGTCATGAACTTGTAGCAGGTGTGGCCCTTCCCCAGTCTCCAGGCAGAATAAACAGCTTAGTAACAAAGAAATAGCTTCAGGGCTGCTGACGAAGGCTGGAGTGTGCCCCACCCTATTTGGGGAAGTCCTGAGATTCCCAAACAGATATGATGGGCCTAGACCTCAAATAAATCCCTCTCTCCACTTCTTCTTCTAGCGTTTGCCCTTCTTCCATAGCCAGTCAACAGCGTCAGGTTGAGCCTGATGTAAAGTTTCGAGACCTCCTTTGAATCTGGAGAGGTGGCAGTCGTTGACTATGTGGGTCATAGTCTCTCTCCACTGTTACTGGTCATCTCTATCAGGAATAATAAAATAAATCCATTTGTGGGCCCCAATAGGACCTTGCCCTCAACATGGATCAACAAAGGTAGAGAATATTCCATCCTCCAAAGGGAGGTTGGACAACAAATTCTATGCTACACCTGAGGAAGATGGGTCCTGAAATCGGGGCAGCTTGGAACATTCCTATTCATGAACACAGAATGTGAGCTCAGATCTACAGAGATACAGAGGTCACATAGGCTCCTAAACTGAATAACAGCCCCAGATCACATCAAATTATTGGGGTTTACAGTGAACAGTATTTATATACATTCCCCATATTTGGGAGCTACACTCTTTCCCCGATCCAGCTTTCTGGTCCTTTTTCCAGCCATAACATCATCTCCCCAGACAATATTTTGGATCCACCTGCATATTAGATGTCAGGCTCGGAAAAAACAAACAAACAAATAAAAAATGAGTATAATGATGGGACCTCTGGTATATAACCAAAAAGGGCCTACTAGCTATCTGTAAAATGGAGCCCCGCCCCCAAAATTTTCATTCTAGCTTTAGGTTCATGATTAGTTAACTACTTATTTGGCTTTATATGTAAACTCTTTTTTTTTTTTAGCTACCAGGTTCCAGATGCTAAAGTGATGCCAACTGGACTTCCCTGGGCAGACGACCCCACCAATGTTTTCTGGAGCCCCGCTTCCCCAGAAGCCCACCACACTAGGGAAAGAGAGAGGCAGGCTGGAAATATGGATCAACCTGCCATCATCCATGTTCAAAGGGGAGGTAATTACAGAAGCCAGACCTTCCACATTCTGCACGCCATAATGACCCTGGGTTCATACGCCCAGAGGTATAAAGAATAGGAAAGCTATCAGGGGAGGAGATGGGATACAGAGTTCTGGTGATGGGAATTGTGTGGAGTTATACCTCTCTTATCCTATGGTTTTTGTCAGTGTTTCCTTTTTATAAATAAATATTAAGAAATAAAATAAACTATAAAAATTTTAAAAGTTCACAGTAAAAATTCAGAATTTCAGTAACATTAAATGCCATCTTTTGCCATCATTCTTTTTTTTTCCCTCCAAGGTTATTGCTGGGACTCTGTGCCTGTACCAGGAATCCACTGACCTGGACACCACCCTCTCCCTTTTTGTTGCCCTTGGTTTTTTTCTTTTTAATTATCATTATTACTGTTGCTGTCATTGTCCTTGGATAATACAGAGAGAAATGGAGAGAGAAGAGGAAACAGAGAGGGGTAGAGAAAGATAAGATACCTGCAGACCTGCTTCACTGCCCGTGAAGAACCGACTCCCCTGTAGGTGTGGAGCCAGGGTCTCAACCCAGATTCCTTATGCCTGTCCTTGCACTTCACACCATGCATGCTAACCCCGCTGTGCTACTACTGCCTGACCACCTTTTGCCATCATTCTAAAATGATTAGGATGGGTGCAGTGACTTAACAAATCTGCTACCTTCATTGGAGACAGGGTGGGGTCTGGCTCTGGGTGGGGTCACCTCTGCAGGAGAAATTATCTCCTTTATAGACAAAATACTTATAGTTTGTGCCTTTTAATTTTATACTTGCTTTTAACTGCATTCCTTCACCTACCAGTTATTATGAAGTCTTGTATCTGGAATGATTTCTATAAGGGAATATTATCTGTGCCTTAGAAATAAATTAATATACTTTTATATTCTTTTCTGTTATTTTTTATTTTCCCTTTTGTTGCCCTGTTTTTTATTGTTGTTGTAGTTATTATTCTTACTGATGTCATCATTGTTGGACAGGATATACAGAAATGGAGAGAGGAGAGTATGACAGAGAGGGTGAGAGAAAGACCTGCAGATCTGCAGACCTGCTTCACCACGTGTGAAGAGGCTCCCCTGCAGGTAGGAAGCCAAAGCAAAGGCTGGAACCAGGATCCTAACACCAGTCTTTGTGCTTTGCGCCACTTGTGCTTAATCCGCTGAGCTACCACCCAGATCCTGCTCAGCATATTGTTTATGCCTATATGATAAAGAAAAAAATAGAGCTACTCCTCAAAGTTGGTTCTGGTTGGAGACACTAAATCTACCATAGCCAGAAAAAAGTAACAGGGCAACACATAGTAGGGCAACTCTAAATTTCAAGGGAAATAAAATAATTAGAAAAAATATGCTTTTATAGAATAAAAGTGAGAAATCTAGCTTATATTAAAATAGAATACTCACATTAGCAAGATCAGTGTCTTCTTCCCCTGGAGGGAGAAAAAAAACCACTAGTTCACAATTATGAATTCAGAGGAATGCAAGTGAACATTTTAATTTAAATATTTAATGATATGTGGCCCAAATTTTGATTTATCCATCTAGAAATAAATTATGTCTTAACAATAATGGGAAAAACTGCTATAGACAAGATCCCTTGTTTCATGCCACTGAATAATGTTGGAGACTAAAAATACAATGATATAACAGCAAATGAATCTTTTCTGACCTGCAGTTTGTCATGTGTTCATCAAATCAAATGTGATCAGAGGGAGACTGTTTTGGCATCTACTACAGAAGTAACTCAAGAATGATGAGCTTTATCTAAAGTATTACAAATGTAGTAGCAGTTGCAAGTTAAATCTTATATACATATTACATAGCTGTGGTTATTATTATTATTATATAAAACTATACTGATATATACTGTGGAAAATTTATCACTATAATCTAAAAATCCCTGGAGATGCTAATGTCATGGATCTTTTGATAAGACAAAATAAACCTTTTCTTTGGTATCTATTCATGGGGTCTGATGACAAACTGTCAAATTGGGGGGTATGTATATGAGGTGACTATCCATGGAAATAAAGAGAAAGGTAGCATGGATATAGGCTGATGGCAAGGCCAGTTTTGACATGAAAATCTCTTTGCAAAACCATTATGCTATCTACCCCCACCTAAAAATTTTATATTATTTATTTTTACCAGAGCACTGTTTAGGTTTGGCTTATGGTGGTGAGGGGGATTGAACCTGAAACTTTGGAGCCTCAGGCATGTTAAGGCAAATTGTTTGTTTATATTTATTTATTTGTCCTTTTTTTGCCCTTCTTGCTTTTTAAAAAATGTTGTCATAGTTAGTATTGTTGTTGTCATTGATGTCATTGTTGTGGGATAGGACAGAGAGAAATGGAGCGAGGAGGGGATGACAGAGAGGGGGAGAGAAAGACACCTGAGACATGTTTCACCACCTGTGAAGTGACTCCCCTGCAGGTGGGGAGCCTAGAGCTCAAACCAGGATCTTTATGCTGGTCTTTGTGCTTCCTGGCACATGCACTTTACCTGCTGTGCTACTGCCAGACTCCCGCAAGGTCAGTTTTGGAATTAGACACACTGGAGTCAATTTAGATGGTTTGTATATTACATCTTAGCAGTCATTGAGTTATGTTACAGACTGGGAAAATAACACTGTCTTAGTTATGAAGCATCAGAATTCATAGAACAAGCTCAGTCTGCCCTTATAAGATGAGGTAGAATGTGTGTTTGCATGGAGACTTGCAGAGTGCTGAATTGGAGAGGTGGGACTAGTTCTTAAAGTACCCTCCCTCTAGTAACTGATTGCCAGACACAGCTACACATCAAACTCCAAGAAGACCTTTGTGGTGTCTGGAGATACTAGGCACCCCCCTCTGGGCCAGACAGGCTCCCAAGGAGGGGCAGAGAAAGAGTGTATGAGTGAGTGAGGGCAGTGCCCCTGCATCTATGCTGACTTTGGTCCTTCTATTTCAGTGGGCACCCTTCCCCACCTAGGCCTCTCAGTTTCACTGACAGATTTACAAGCAGAGGAAAGGAACCATAGGAAAGGCACAATTCATAGGGCAAGCTCAGTCTGACTCTATAACATGAGGTAGAATATGTGTTTGCATGGTAACTTGGTATAGGGATAGGGAGTGAAAATATACCGGCAGACTGCTGAACTGAAGAGGTGGCACTATTTCTTAAAATATTGGAGACACTGGTTTGGGTTCCAGATGCCAACTTGACTTCCTTGGGCAGACAATGCCACCAATGGCCCTTGGAGACCCACTTCCCCAAAGCCCTGACTCACTAGGGAAAGAGAGATAGGCTGGGATTATGGATCGACCTGCCAGTGACCATGTTCAGTGGAGAAGCAATTACAGAAGCCAGACCTTCCACCTTCTGCACCCCACAATGATCCTGGGTCCACACTCCCAGAGGGATAAAGAATAGGGAAGCTGTCAAGGGAGGGGATGCGATATGGAGCTCTGAGGGTGGGCAATGTATGGGAATGTACCCCTCTTATCCTATGCTCTTGTCAATATTTCCATATTATAAATGAAAAACTGGAGACAATGTTACTATTTCTTATAGAGACAGTTAAAAAGTTATAAACTGGGAGTCCGGCGGTAGCGCAGCGGCTTAAGCATAGGTGGCGCAAAGCGCAAGGACCGGCATAAGGATCCCAGTGAGAGCCCCGGCTCCCCACCTGCAGGGGAGTCGCTTCACAGGCGGTGAAGCGGGTCTGCAGGTGTCTTTCTCTCCCCCTCTCTGTCTTCCCCTCCTCTCTCCATTTCTTTCTGTCCTAACAATGACGACATCAATAACAACAATTACAACAATAAAAAAGGCAACAAAAGGGAAAATAAACATTAAAAAAAAGTTATAAACTGGAGAGATAGCACTGTCTTAGTTATGAAGCATCAGAATTCATAGGACAAGCTCATTCTGAGTGTATAACATGCTTGTTTGCAAAGAGACTTGGAATAGGGGTGGAGAGTGATAGATTAGAAAGACAGATGGAATTGGTTTCTTTCTGTCTCCGTGTCCCCTGACACTCCAACACAACATGTAAGGTAACACGATATAAAATCAGGGGCCAGGAGTTACAGCACCAACATATTGGAATTGCATGAAAGAGGTACCATGTCTGATCCCAGATACCAACAGTCAGATAGATAGACAAACAGACAAACAGATCCATCACAGCATGTCATACATTTCAGAACCTTCTCAAGGATTCCTTCTCAAGTTGAGTAAAAGTCACTCTATCCAATTGTCTATCCTACAAGAATGAGGGTCTTTTGTTTATTTGTTTCCATTCAGATTGATGAATTTTTTCCAGGATACCAAGTAGGGTCTTAGCAGTGTCTGCAGGGCAGTCTTCCTCACCTCCTTCAAGCTCCTGCTAGAATGTCTTCCTCTCTCTGAGATCTTTTCTAACCATCATTAAGTTATAAAGTCTGCCAGCCAAACAATATTGCATTAGATTTCTCTATTTAACATGCCAAAATTGTACTTATTTAGTTCTCATGCATCTATCTCCCTATAACAGCTCCAGAAATGTGGAGACTCTTACTCTCTCTCTATGAGTATGAAAACATAATCTATGGATGATCACAGATACATCAGAAATGAAATAACTATGTGCAAAACAATATGTGTAAATACAAAGCAAAATACCTCTGTGTGTTTGGAGGACCTGAAATTACTATAGCGGGAGTGGGGAGATAGTGCCGCTTGTTAAGCGCATGTGGCACAATGTGCAAGGACCAGCGTAAGGATCCCAGTTTGAGCCCCTGGCTTCCCACCTGGAGGGGAGTTGCTTCACAAGCGGTGAAGTAGGTCTGCAGGTATCTATCTTTCTCACCCCTCTCTGTCTTCCCCTCCTCTCTCCATTTCTCTCTGTCCTATCCAAAAATGGCAACAACAATAATAATAACTATAACAATAAAACAACAAGGGCAACAAAAGGGAATAAATAAATAAATAAATATAAAAAGTCTTAAAAATTATTATAGCTAAACCAGCTTTGAAAATGGGCAAGGAATGGAGGATTTACTCTCCACATAATGGCTTACAGCACTAACCACATAATTTAGTAATAATAATACTGTAACTATTAAGGAATTTAGGAAGTGCTATGGTATATTACTGGTGGGGAAAACCAGACTTCTCTGTACTATATTTTGTAACTTCCTATGAATCTATCATCATTTCCAAACAAGGCTATTATTCATAGAAGGGAAAACACTACAAAATCACAGTCCACTTCCAGTGTCCAATTTTTTCAAGCATTACTTTGACCTATATCAAGGAGCTTAACTCCTTTGGTTTTTCTTCTAAGATTTTATGGTGTTAGATCTCATGTTCTAATCTTTTATTCAGTTTGAATTAGTTTTTGTATATCATGTAATATACATGTTCAGGTACATTCTTTTGCTGAAAAACTGACTGTCCCGTTTTACCAGGGCCATTTACTGGGGGAGAAAAAAACAACAACAACTGTTTTTTCTTTGTTGTGGACTTGTGGCTGTTTTCCTTTAATTAAATATATGTGGGCTTTGTTCTGTATAAGACAAAATGAAATCTCTGAAAGAAGATTTGATGAAATTGGGAATTAATATCTGCTGGTAAAGAGAATAAGTGGTAGATAGACTTCCCACAGAATACAAAATGAGAATGTGCACACAGTATATCATCCTGCTGCAGAAAATGTGAATATTTGTGGTTTTGTTTTACTCAAATAATGACCACCTAATTTCTCTGTTGGATTCTACACAAAAATAAATAGGAATATATATATACATACATATATATATATATATATATGCAAGAATGATAATCAAGAATATTTAATAACATGAATATAACACAAGTGTGGAATTTAAACAGAAGTGATTTACTTCATCTGCCTGCATGTATTTTATAGTTGATATTTATGGACTCAGCCACAATAGAAATCATTCAGGTAAAGTTTCTGAGCAATAGTTGAAAAACACGATCACAAGAGAAAACACAAGCAGAACCTGAACTAGACTTTGCGTATTGCACCAAAGTAAAAGACTCTGGGTTTGGGGGGAGGGTGGATACGAGTCCAAAAAGGATGATAAAGGACCTAGTGAGGGTTGTATTGTTCTATGGAAAACTGGCAAATGTTATGCATGTAGAAACTATTGTATTTACTGTCGAATGTAAAACATTAATTCCCCAATAAAGAATTTTTTTAAAAAAGAAAAAAAATCACAGTCCTGAAACAACATGGAATGAAAAGAACAAAAAGCAAACCAGAGACAAAAATACAGTGTTCAAGTCACATACGGGAACTTCATATACAAGTGCAGCACCGTTTTATCTATGGAAAAAGAAAAGACAGACACTAAGAAAACTGGCATACTTAACGGAAAGTAAACTGGATCCCTATCCTGTGACATAGATCACTAAAAGACAAACTTTGCATGTATTGGAGACCTGCAAGTGTAAAGGAAAATCAGGAAGCAACTAGCATATAAAACATGAGGTGACTCTGTGACAGTTGGAGAAAGACCTCTGAAATAAAACTGCTAAAACAAAATAAGAAAGACAGATGGGAGAATTTTCAGATATTGAACAAATAAAAAGATAAAACTATTAAAATCCTTTGGGCTTCTCAAAAAAATAAGAGCAGAGGCAAGGAATCAGGAAAACAGAAGAATGCTAGTGATGTATCTACTGAAATGATAAAACAGTTACACACTAAGTTCCTTAAATGAGCCTTCAAATCAACATGGGTATTTGGTGGAAACTACAGTCTCACAATATCGATTTCAAAATTAACAATAAGTGTTATGAACAGAATAACATCCATAGGAGACAGAGAGGATGTTATACAAAACTCTTTCACCAAAGGAGGACCAGGATCAGAGGTTTCCACTCAGCAGACTTATGATGTTTGCTGTAGCAGCACATATACTAAAATTGGAACGATATAGAGAAGATAAGCATGGCTAATCTGCTAGGAGGACATGCAAATTTGTGAAGCAGACTTGACATATCTTTAATTATAAGATAAATCAATTGTACTCAGTTCAAAAATACTGAATCATGGCTGAATCTTTATGTAGGGCATGGCTCCTGAGGTGCATAGGTCCTTGGTTCAAACCCTTCTGTCACACTGGAACACAAAAAAGTTTGGAGCAGCATAATGGAGCAGATCTTTCCACAATACTGCTACACAGTCTATACTATGTCCACCATAATTCTCCACTAGTCACAAAAAGAAGACCATGAAACAGACCCCAGATGAACTGATGCTTATTTATTTGCAGCTTAAAGCCACTGGGAAAACAGATTACCTGTGATGTCAGTTAACTATATTACCAAATAGCTGCATGTCACCATCTGCTCTATACAACCTTGAAAGTTTACCTTGGTAGCCAGAGAACACTTCATTCATTGTTTAATACTGTCAGCATATAGAACTGCATGCTATATTAATTAAAATTCATTATATTTATATGTACCTAGTAAAATATTTTTAAATTCTAAAGGCCCCTGAACACCTTCAGGCCTCCACCTCCTCCAGCAACCCAGGCCCCTGAACACCCTCATACCCCCTCCACCTCTCAGCACCCCAGGACCCTGAACACCCTCAGGGCCCCTCATCCTCAGCATCCCAGGACCCAGAATCCCTCAGGCCCCCTCCTCCTCTCAGCACCCAAGGCCCCTGAACACCCTCAGGCCTCCTCCTCCACTCAGCACCCCAGGCCCCTGAAAACCCTCAGACCCCCTCCTCCTCTCAGAACCCCAGCGGCCTGAACACCCTAAGGCCTCATCCTCCCCGCAGCAACCCAGGGCCCTGAACACCCTCAGACCTCCTTCTCACCTCAGCACCCCAGGCCCCTGAACACCCTCAAGCACCTTCCACTCAGCACCCCAGGCCTCTAAACACCCTCAGGACCCCTCCTCCTCTCTGCACCCCAAGCCTCTGATCACTCTCCAGCCTCCTCCTCCACTCAGCACCCCAGGCCTCTGAACACCCTCAGGTCCCTCCTCCTCTCAGCACCCCAGGCCTCTGATCACCCTCAAACCTCCTCCTCCTCTCAGAACCTCAGTCCTCTGAACAACTCAGGCCCCCTCCTCTCAGCACCACAGGCCCCTTACTCCCTAAGGCACCCTCCTCCTCTCAGCTACACAGGCCCAGGAATACCATCAGGCCCCCTCCTCCTCTCAGCACCCCAGGCCACTGAACACCCTCAGGCCCCCTCCTCTCAGCACCCCAGGCCCCTGAACATACTCGGGCCCCCTCCTCCCATCAATACCTCAGGCCTCTGAACACCCTCAGGCCTCCTCCTCCCCTCAGCCCTGAACACCCTAAGGCCCAGTCTTCCTCTAAGCACCCCAAACCCCTGAACACCCTCAGGCCCCCTTCCTCTCAGCATCCCAGGTCCCTGAGCATCCACAGGGCCCCTCCTCCCCTTAGCACCCTATGTCCCTGAACACCTTCTGGCCCCCTCCTCCACTCAGGACCCCAGGCATCTAAACACCCTCTGGCCCCCTCCTCCTCTCAGCACCCCAGGCCACTGAACACCCTCAGGCCCCCGCCTCCCCTCAGTACCCAGGCCCCTGAACACACTCTGGACCCCTCCTTCCCTCAGGATTCCAGGCCCTGAACACCCTCTGGCCCCCTCCTCCACTCAGGACCCCAGGCCTCTAAACACCCTCAGGCCCCCTCCTCCTCTCAGCACCCCAGGCCACTGAACACCCTCAGGCCCCTGCCTCCCCTCAGCACCCCAGGCCCCTGAACACCCTCTGGACCCCTCCTTCCCTCAGGATTCCAGGCCCCTGAAAACCCTCAGGCCCCCACCTTCTCTCAGCACCCCAGGCCCCTGAACACCCTCAGGCTGGCTCCTCCTCTCACCACCCCAGGGCGCAAAAGACCCTCAGGACCCCTCCTCTTCACAGCACCCTGGCCTCTGATCACCCTGCCTCCTCCTTCTCTCAGCACCCCTGGCCTCTGAACACCCTCAGGGCTCCTCCTCCTCTCAGCTTCCCTGGCCCCTGAAGACCCTCAGGCCCCCTTCTCCTCTCAACACCCCAGGCCCCTGAACACCCTCAAGCCCCCTCCTCCTCTCAGCACCTCAGGCCCCTGAACACCCTCAACAGCCTCCTCCCCACAGCACCCCAGGTCTCTGAACACCCTCAGGCCCCCTCCTCCACTCAGCATCTCAGGCCCATGAACAGCCTCAGGTCTCCTCCTCCCCTCAGCACCCCAGGCCCCTGAACACCCTCAGACCCCCTCCTCTCAGCACCCCAGGCCTCTGAAAACCCTCAGACCCCTCCTCCTCTCAGCAATCCAGGTCTCTGAACAGCTTCTGGCCCCCTCATCTCAGCACTCAGGCCCCTGAACATCTTCAGGCCCCCTCCTCCCCTCAGCACCCCAGGCCCCTGAACACCATCAGGCCTCCGCCTCTGGAGCCCCCCAGGTGTCCCTGCAGCACCCCAGCCCCCTCCTCCTCTGTAGCACCCTAGATGTCCCTACAGCACCCCTCCTCCTACTTCCTGTCCTGCACAGCTGAGTCCCTGGTGGCCATTTGACTGCATGTCCAGGGCTTCCTGCCCATAGAGCCACTGAGACCCCCATAAGCCAGGGCACAGCCAGCACCAGACACACATGTTCACTCTCAGCAGACTCCGTACACACTGGGAGTCCCATTGTCCTCCAGACCTCAGGGACACAGTGTGGGGCCTCTGGGCACCACTGTCACTTGGGGCCTGGTATAGATGGCTGGCAGCCATGAGGGCTGCCAGATGCAGGGTGGCTGCACTGCCTGCAGAGGCCACCACATGACGCTGCTGCAGCACAAATCTTCCAGGAATGGGTCCTGGTGGGGCCGCAAGTGTCCACACCCAAGGTTTATTCTGGGCCTCCAGACCCCTAGATGTACCTGCCTTCAGGTGTCCCTCCAGGTGTCCCCTACTGCAGGTTTCCCTGACTCCCAGGCCCAGCTTCCCAGCCTCCTGCCAGGAGCCTCAGTGGCCCTCAGGAATCCCTGTCCCTGGTGTCCCCACCCTGTGACCCCAGGTTTTCCCCCCACCCCAGGTGTCCCCTGTCCGCACCCAGATGTCCATCCCCAGGACCCCAGGAATCCCCGCCCCAGGTGTCCACTGGGCCCCCAGGATTCCACCCACCCTACATGCGCCCCCATCTGCCCCCAGATGCCTGGTCCCAGGACCCCAGGAAATCCTGTCCCAGGAGTCCCTGGCCCAGGAACCCAGGTTTTCCCCCACCCCAGGTGCCCTCCATCCACCCCCAAATGATAGGTCCAAGGCCCCCAGGAATCCTTGCCCCAGGTATCCCTGCCCCGGAGCCCCAGACATACTCAGCTGCCTGTTCACCCAGCTGTCTCCCCCCCTCAGAGGGGCGGGCAAGTGGCTGCATTGCCTGACCAGCCAGCAGGTGGCGATGCTATAAAGCAAACCTCTGTGGTGGGCTCAGCACCCAGCTACAGGCCCCATCCTCCCCTCAGCACCCCAGGCCCCTGAACAATCTCAGGCCTACTCCTCCTCCTCCACTCAGCACCCCAGGCCCCAGAACACCTTCATTAACCCTCCTCCCCTCAGCACCCCAGGCCCCTGAACACCGTCAGGCCCCCTCTACCTCTGGAGCCCCCCCAGGTGTCCCTGCAACACTCCAGGCCACCTCCTCTGGAGACCCCCTGATGTCCCTGCAGTACCCACTCCTCCTGCTTCCTGTCCTGCACATCTGAGTCCCTGGTGGCCATTTGACTCCAGGTCCAGGGCTTCCTGCCCATAGAGCCACTGAGGCCCCCACAAGCCAGGGCCAGGCCAGCGCCAGACGCACGTGTTCAATCTCAGCTGACTCAATACAGACTGAAAGTCCCGTTGTACTCCAGACCTCAGGGACACGGTTTGGGGCCTCTGGGCACCACTGTCACTTGGGGCCTGGACTAGTGGGCAGGTAGCCATGAGGGCTGCCAGCTGCAGGGTGGCTGCACTGCCAGCAGGGGACACCAGGTGGCGCAGCTGCAGTGTAAACCTTCCCAGGATGGGCTATGGTGGGGCCGCAAGTGTCCACCCCAGGGTTTATTCTGGGCCTCCAGACCCCTAGATGTACTTGCCCCAGGTTTCCCCCCACCTAGGATGCCCACAGACTTCCGGTCCCAGGCCCCCAGGTCTCTCCCCACCCCAGGTGTCCCCGCCCCTGGCCTCCAGGTTTCCCCCCACCTCAGGTGTCCCCGTCTGCCCCCAGATGTCTGGTTCCAGACGCCCAGGTCTTTCCCCATCCCAGGTGTCCACGCCTCGGGCCCCCATCTTTCCCCCACCCCAAGTGTCCCCTGTCCACCCCAGATATCAGGTCCCAGGCCTCCAGGAATCTCTGCCCCAGGTGTCCCCGCCCGGGACCCCAGGTATCCCCCAACTCCAGGTGCCCTCCATGCGCCCCCAGATGACCTGTCCCGGCTCCCAGGAATCCCTGCCCCAGGTGTCCCCACCCGGGGCTCCAGGTGTCTCCCCACCCCATGTGTCCCTGCCCGGGAGCTCCCAGGTGTCCCTAACCAGTCCCCTAGGTGTCCTGGTTCTGCCCACAGAAGGCCCCGTCCCCAGGACACCAAAATTCCCCTGCCCTCATCACTCCAGGCCACCATGTCCCCACTGCTACCCATCTGTGATGCGCCCACCAAGGAGACAGCACAGCCAGGACACCAAGCCCACCATGAGGAAGACTTTTTAATCCCAATTTCCTGAGGGTCCTTCTGAATCTGGGCACAATGCTATCAAAACGGGATGGGGGAGAAGGGTTCACCAGGACCAGGGCCTCAGAGCACCTCAAATTAACAGCCACCATCTTGCAGTCACCAAATACACAACCCCCAAATCCACAGCCCCCCAACCCAAAACCCCCAAACCAACAGCCCCCCAAACACACAGGCCTCCAAATCACAACACTCAACCCACATCCCCCCACCAACAGAGCCCCAAACCACAACCCACAAACCCACAGCTCCCCAAACACACAGGCCACAAACACATAGCCCCCCAAATCCATGGCACCCAAACACACAGCCCCCCAATCCACAACCCCCGCCCCCAACCCACAGCCCATCAACAGCTCCCCAACCCACAACACCCAAAACCACAGCCCCTCAATCCACAGGCCCCAAACCACAGCCCCCAAGACCACAGCCCCCAAAACCACAACAACCAAACCCACAGCCCCCAAAACGACAGCCCCCCAACCCACAATCCCAAACACACAGCCCCCAAACCCACAACCCCGAAAGCCACAAACACCAAAGCCAAAAACCCAAAACCCAAACCCCACAGCCCCACAACCCAAAACACCCAAACCCACAGTCCCCCAAAACCACGACCCTCAAACCCGCAAACCCCCAATCCACAGCCCCACAAATCCACAGCCCCTCAAACATACAGGCCCCCATACCCACAGCCCCTAAAAACCACAGCCCCCAAACCCACAGGCCACAAACCCAAAGCACCAACCCCAGAGGCCACTAAACCCACAACCCCCCAACACACGGCCCCCAAACCCACAGCTTCCTAAACCCACAGCCTCCCAAACCACAGCCACTAAAAACCACAGGCTACAAACCCCAGCCCCCCAAACACACAGGACCCCAAACCCATAGAGCCACAGTCCACAGCCCCTAAAAACAACAGACCCACAAACCCACAGCCACCCAAACCCACAGCCACCCAAACCTACAGCCCCAAACCCACAGCCCCTAAACCCACAGCCCCTAAACACCACAGCCCCAAAACCCACAGCCCCCCAATTCACAGCTCCCCAAAGCAACAGGTCCAAAATCGACAGCCCCTAAATCCCACAGCCCCCCATACCCACAGACCCAAAAACCTACAGCACCCCAAACCCACAACACCAAACCCATAGTCCCCCAATCCACAGCTCTCACCCCACAGCCACCAAACGTGGTCCCCCAACTCACAGTTCCCCAGACCCACACAGCACTGAGACACTCACAACCCCACTATCACAACTCCCAAACCTCACAGGCCACAGACCATCACAGTCCCCCTACTTACAACCTGCAGATTCACAGCACCCAGACCCTCTCAGCCCACAAGACCCTCTCAGCCCCGAGACACTCTCAGCCCCCAGACCCTCTCAGCCCCCAAGACCCTCATAGCGCCCAGACCCTCACAGCCCCCACTCTCAGACCCCAGACCCTCACAGTCCGCAGACCCTCATAGTGCCAAGACCCTCATAGCCCCCAGACACTCTCAGCCCCCAAGACCCTCATGGCCCCCAACTCACAGCCCCCAGACCCTCACAGCTTCCAAGACCCCCAGGACCCCTGACTCTCTTAGCCACCATCTGACCACAGGCCCCTCCCCCAGGATCCCACTCACCATGTTGATCTCTGACACCATGTTGATACTGGATATGTTGATGTTCATGCCTACAGCCACGGGGGGGCTATGGGGCAGCAGTGACCACAGGCCTGAGTGTGAGGGCCCAGCACAAGCCAGCTTCCACTTACAGCCACTTACAGCTCCTCCACACCAGGGACCTCCCTACTGGACGCTGCAGTGGACAGGACCCTCCCCACTGGACAGTGAGGTGGACAGGAACTCCCCACTGGACGCTGAAGTGGACAGAAACTCCCTGATGGACACTGAGGTGGACAGGAACTCCCACTGGATGCTGCTGTGGAAAAAACTCCCCACTGGATGCTGCAGTGGACAGGACCCTCCCCACTGGACACTGAGGTGGACAGGAACTCCCACTGGATGCTGCAGTGGATAGGACCCTCCCCATTGGACAGAGAGGTGGACAGGAACTCCCACTGGATTCTGGGGTGGACAGGAACTCCCCACTGGATGCTGCAGTGGACAGAAAGTCCGCAATGGGCCCTAAAGCGGACAGGGCCCTCTCTATTGGAAGCTTAGTATACAGCACCCTGTCCACTGGGAACTGGGGTGGACACAGCACTTCTCCAGACCACAGGACACAGGTTTGTCTCAGGCAACGCTGGGACTACCAGGTGCGCTTCCGCCTTGTTCTGGACTGGACACTGCACACAGGTCACTCAGACACGAGCCTCAAGCTGGAAATGCGCTGGGCGGGCAGCACCCAGGAACTTGGGGTGTTTCAGGGAGCAGGGCACAGTCAGCCACCAGGGACCCAGTGCAGCACAGTGCTGGAGGTGGCGTTCACAGCCAGGACCATGCAGGACACTCACAGGGCTGGACACCATTCACTCTCACCTGCACCGTCACCCCCTCTCCCTGCACCCCACACCTGCACTCCACCTCCTTCCCGCTGCAACCCCTCACCTGTACCCCCACCTCCTACCCCCTCCACAACCTCACCTGCACCCTCACCTCCTACCCGCTGCACCCCCTCACCTGCACCCTCACCTTCCCGCTGCAACCCCTCACCTGTACCCCCACCTCCTACCCCCTCCACAACCTCACCTGCACCCTCACCTCCTACCCGCTGCACCCCCTCACCTGCACCCTCACCTCCTACCCCCTGCATCCCTCACCTGTACCCCACTTCCACCCCCTGCACCCCGCACCTGCACCCTCACCTCCTACCTGCTACACCCCTCATCGGCATCCCACCTCCTACCCCATGCACCCCTCACCTGCACGCCCACCTCCTACCCACTGCACCCCCTCACCTGCACCCAAAGTCCTACCCCCTGCACCCCCTCACTTATACCCCATCTCCTCACCCCTAACCCTCACCACCTACCCCCTTCACCCCTCACCTGCACCTCCTCACCTGCACCCCACCTTCTACCCCCTGAACCCTCTCACCTGCACCCCCACCTCCTACCCCCTGCACCCCCTCACCTGCACCCAATCAGCTGCACCCCCTCACCTACAGCCCCACGTTCTCACCCCCTCATACCTGCAGCCCCTCACCTCCATGCCCTCACCTCCCATGCACCCCCACTTCAGCAACCCTCAACTCCTAGGCACCTGGCACTCTCTATACCCAGCAACCTCACCTCCAAAGTCTGGCCTCAGGCAGATGTCATAGCCTTTCAGCAGCTGGTCCACTTTCTCCTTCACCAGGGAGGTGTTACTGGGGTTGCTGACACTGTGGGGAGGGGAACCTCAGTGCCTGGTGGGTGCTGCTCAGTCCTGCCCCCCCGCCCTATGGGTCAGTTCCAGGGCCCTAGGGCCCCCCCTGGAGGGGGGTCCCAGCCTGACCAGGGGGCAGATCTCCGAGTACCAGCCTGACAGAGGGGGCAGATCTCCGGGTCCCAGCCTGCTGGATGGGGCAGATCTCGGGGTCCCAGCCTGACCGGAGGGCCCAGATCTTGGGGACCCAGCCTGACCAGAGGGGGCAGATCTCAGGGTCCCAGCCCGCTGGATGGGGCAGATCTTGGGGTCCCAGCCTGACCGGAGGGTCCAGATCTTGGGGACCCAGCCTGACCTAGGGGCTGTTCTAGGGTCCCCCCGCGGGTGGGGGCAGTTCCGGGGCCCCCATCCAGTCTGGGGTGCAGATGGAGTGGTCCTGGCCCTATGGGGGCGGCCATTCTTGGGGTCCCGCCAGCTGCTGGGGTGCAGTTCCCCCCAGGGCAGACCTGTGCCCCCTGGCCGGCTTGCGGGATAAGAACCTCTGCGTGCACACAAAGGCCAACAGCACTGGAAGGGCCAGAGCCCGCAGCCCCTGAGCCCGGTGCCCCCATCCTGTGGCTGAGGGGAGTGCAGCCACACTGGTGGAATGGGGGTGGTGCATGTACAGGTGCTCCAGTGGGGGCAGGGACGGGCTGGGCGGGGCAGAGCACCCCATCTCCCCCTAGGGGGAGCACACCAATGAGTGCCCTGTGGAAAGCCCCAGAGGAGCACCATACCTGAGCACACATAGAAGCCTGCCAGAGCACCCAGAGAGCACCCTGCTTGAGCACCCAGAGGAGCACCCTGCCTGAACACCTCAGAGGAGCACCCTGCCTGAGCACCCAGAGGAGCACTTGGATGAGAATTCCAGATGAGCACCCCAAGCTGAGCACTCAGGCTGAGCACCCTGGCTGAGCACCCCAGAAGAGAGTCCCAGGGTGTGGTGCTTGGTGAGTGCTCAGGGTGCTGTGGGGTACAGGCAGGCTCCTGATGGAGGGCAGGGGCCTCTGTGCACTCAGCCAGATGAACTTAGCAAACTGGAATTGGGCTAGCTTCCAGGACAGGGGACTGGAGACAGGGGACTGGGGACTGGGGACTGGGGACTGAGGACTAGGGCTGGGGCAGGGGAAAGGGATTGAGGACTGGGGGACTGGGGACAGGGACTGGGGACAGGGGACAGGGGACTGTGACTGAGAACAGGGGACTTGGGACAGGGACAAGGGACTGGGGAGAGGAGGCTGAGGATAGGGGAATGAAGACAGGGACTGGGGACAGGAATCACTGTTTCATGTGTCCCCCACATCACAGCCCCCCTACTTACAACCTGCAGATACACAGCCCCAGATCCTCTCAGCCCACCGGCCCTCACAGACCCAAGAACCTCTCAGGACCCAGTCCCTCAGATCCACCAGACCCTCTGAGCCTCCAAGAACCACATAGCCCCCAGATGCTCTCAGCCCCCAAGATCCTCATAGCACACAGCACATCTCAGCCCCCAGACCCTCTAACCCCAGACTCTCATAGCCCCCAAATGCTCTCAGCCTCCAGACCCTCTCAGATCCCAGACCCTCACAGCCCCCACCTTAACAGCCCCCAAGACCCTCAAGCCCCAAGTCCCTAACAGCCCACAAGACCCTCATAGCCCCTAAGATCCTCACAGCCCCCAGACCCTCTCAGCCCACAGAAAATCACAGCACCCAAGACCCTCACAGCACCCAGACCCTCTCAGCTCACAGAAAATCACAGCAGCCAAGACTCTCATAGCCCCCAAGTCCCTCAGAGACCCCAGACCCTCTCAGCCCCCAGACCCTCTTAGCCCCCAAGACACTCATGGCCCCCAACTCACAGCACCCAGACCCTAAGGCTTCCAAGACCCCCATAGCACCCATGCCCTCATAGTCCACAGACTCTCACAGCCCTCAGACCCTCACAGGCCCCAGACCCTCTCAGGCCCCAGACCCTCAGAGCCCCCAGACCCCCACAGTCCCCAGGCCCTCACAGCACCCAAACCATCTCAGCCCACAAGCCCTCACAGCCCACAGACCCCCACAATACGCCAGACCCTAACAGCCCCCAGGACCACTCAGCCACCACACCCTCACAGCCCCCAGACCCCCATATCCCCCAGGCCCACACAGCCCCCAGACCCTCTCAGCCCACAGGCCCTCTCAGCCCCCAGAGTCTCACAGACCAGACCATCACAGACCCCAGGCCCTCTGAGCCCTCAGACCCACCCAGCCCCCGACCCTCTCAGCCCCCAGACCCTCACAGCAACCAGTCCCCACAGCCCCCAGACCCTCACATTCCTCAGACCCTCACAGCCCCCAGACCCACTCAGCCCCCAATACCTTCTCATCCCCGAGACCCTCACAGCACCCAGACCCTCACAGCCCACAGACCCTCTCAGGTCCCAAGACCCTCATAGCCCCCAGACCCTCTCAGACCCCAAGACCCTCATAGCCCCCAAGATCCTCTCCACCCCCAGACCCTCTCAGCCCCTAGACCCTCTCAGCCCCCAAGACCCTCATGGCCCCCAACTCACAGGCCCCAGACCCTCACAGCCTCCAAGACCCCTGACTCTCCTAGCCGCCATCTGACCACAGGTCCCTCCCCCACGATCCCACTCACCATGTTGACCTCTGACACCATGTTGATACTGGAGATGTCACCCCAGGCCTCTAAAACACCCTCAGGCCTTATCCTCCACTCAGCACCCCAGGCCTCTGAACACCCTCAGGCCCCCTCCTCCTCTCAGTCACCTGGTCCTGTCTACTCACCTGATAAGTCAGTCACGGGGTCCTGTCACTCAACTAATCCAGTCAGTGGGTCTTCTCTACTCTCCTGCTAAGTTAGTCAAGGGTCTGTGTGAAAGCTACTTGTGAGTCAGGATCCACCTCTTTCCCAGGTCATGACTCAAGGCTCTACATCAGGATGGCGGCTCCAGTGCAACACAATCCACAGCTCACAGCAGCCACCTGCCCCAGAGCAGCTCCATGGAGGACAGTGCTTGGCAGAGGACTCTACAGACCCATCAGAAGAGAAACAGCTGCACCCTTCCCTATCATGTACTCTCTGTGTACCCCCTAAGGAAGCATGTAAAGTGTAATTTAAGTCAGGTGTCCATTTCTCTCTCCAGGTCTCTGTGGCAAGTTGTTCTATACTCCTCTTGATTATGCTCCACTGCCTGCTGTTCTAGGTGACCCTTCTACAGATCCCTTGACCTATCTGGAGTTCTCTTTTCTGTGCAGTGCAATGTTGTGGTCCAGTTTCTTCTGCAGGTTTCATCCCAATTTCCCCAACACCATTTGTTGACTTGCTCTCTACAAGAAACCCAGCTGAGCTTCTAAGACAAAGCAGCACCAAGTCAATGGTAGAAAGCTGCTCCCACTAACAGAAGGTGACTTTAAAAAGGGAAGGAACAACTTGGGCATTGCATGATGACTAGGGACCCATAATAACATGAAGGGGTTACATGGATTACCCTGTCTATGAAACAAATAAGGAGCAGCACAGACACATGAAACAAGTATTCATAAGATGAGACACATTTACAACCATACAATTAAGAGTAGATTTCAATACACAATGGGATAGAGTGAATGCCCCCCTATGTATCAGATGTGCAAATGTGCCCAATAAAAAGTGGAACATTCCTACCATGGGTTGGGGGAGGGATAGTTAGTGGAACATCATCACCTGAGCTGACATTAAAAAAACACTTTCCACCAATCACAGGGCACTGGGACAGTGCCACATTCAGATGGGGGGGGTAAGAAAAGCTGTCCCTCAAGCACCCAGTATAGGTTGGGGTTGTTGCAGGGGGAGGGGACATGCTTCTTTCAGAGGGCCTGTCACCACCCAGGCCAGCACCCAGACAGTCCGTGTAGTCCAAGACTGTCTCTGTTGGATGACCTCCCCCAGGCCCCCACCTCCACTGGACATGGGCTGCCCAGGCCAGCAGCTTCCACTGGTCTCCTGGCAACAGGTCAAGCAGTTGGCATCTCTGATTCTGAGCTGACCTCTGATCAATAGATTACTCTCTCCAGGTCTGATCCTTAGGTGGTGAACTGCTCCCTCCTGCCCTTTATTCAAAAACTGAGGACTTGTCCTGCGATCAAAAGCACCTATATCAGGTGAACAGGAACACTAAGGGGCGGGGGAGGCGAGGGGAGAGTTGGCCTCTCTGGGCCACATTTGGGTCCCGCCCCTTACACACACACACAGGCACACGCACACGCACACGCACACGCACACGCACACACACCTGTGCGGAGATATTACCACTGGAATATTCAGATCCTACTCCAGCTCAGTGGCCAAGCAATTCAAGGTTCCTTCTGGGGTGTGTCCTCCCCAATTACCCATCACGGAACAGGGTGACATGTCTGGGACCTCTGGGCAGAAGATGAGCAGAGGCACAAGACCTAATACTAGAGCCTCCAAAAGAAGCCATGCCTCCTCTGACAGCTCAGAGGTCCAGCAGGTCACTGTGGGCAGGGCTGCACCAAGAGGCGCACAGGGGTCTTCAACCAAAGCTCCTAGGAAGGGAGCCCAGAAGAGGAGCCATCCCTCCTCTGCTGCTGCCCTGGCTGCTGGTGATGCCAGCACTACAGCCCCCTCCAAAGGGACAGCACACATCACTGTGCCCAGTGGGGGGAGTGACTCAGACAACCTGAGACACGCTCACTCCAAGCAGGGGACTGTGTCCCAGGGTCCCTCAGCCACTGTCTTGTCCTCCTCTGGTGCCCTGGGTGCAATGGGCTACAAAGCCCCCGGGTCTGGCTCTGAGACTGACCCAGCACAGATACGGCAGACCCCCACAGCCAGGAATACTGTCCCTAGATTTGTCATATACATGGCAGAGGTCTACCCTGGCAGGCCCAAGACCATAGGAGTGACTGCTCCCACCACAGTGTCCAAAGCAGACCCCAGCAATAGCAACAGCAACAGGGGTGATGGAAGCACTGCCATGAGCAACCCTCAGGTCCCAAGCCAAGATCCTTGCAGCACTCAGGGGAGCCAGGGCACAGTTCAGGTATCCCCCGTGCAGGTGCTCCCTGGGGGCCACATAGGGAAGGATGCCAAGACCCCCACCTCTGTCAGTGGTCCCTCCAGTGGAGCACACTCCAGCACAGGAGCAAGTGGGGTGCCCTCCTCCAGGGCAGGCATTGCTCCCCACAACTCCACTGCACCCCCAGTGACTCAGAGCTACTGCTCTACACTACCCATGGTGAGGGCACAAACCAGTAGCCAGCCCCAGTCTGCAACTGCCCAGGTTGATGGCAATGCTGGCACTGCCACTTATGCAAGGGCAACAGGTATCACCAACCTGCACAATGGAGGGACTCACACAGGCACTCTGAGCCATGATCTTTCCAAACAGGGAACTGCGACCCAGCGTCCCTCAGCCACTGCCTTGTCCTCCTCTGGGGCCCTGGGTGCAATGGACTCCAAAGCCCCCAGCTCTGAGACTGACCCAACACAGATGCAGCAGACCCCCACAGCCAGGAGTACTATCCCTAGATTTGTCATCTACATGGCAGAGGTCTACCCTGGCAGGCCCAAGGCCATAGGAGGGACTGCTCCCACCACAGTGTCCAGAGCAGACCCCAGCAACAGCAACAGCAACAGGGGTGATGGGGGCACTGCCATGAGCACCCCTCAGGTCCCAAAGCAAGATCGTTCCAGCACACAGGGAAGCCAGGGCACAGTCCAGTCATCCCCTGTGCAGGTGCTACCTGGGGGCCAATCAGGAAAGGATTCCAGGACCCCTACCTCTGCCAGTGGTCCCTCCAGTGGAGCACCCTCCAGCACAAGAGCAGATGGGGGGCCCTCCTCCATGGTGACCCCAGGTAATTGGGGCTCCTGCACTACATTGCCCACCGTGGGGGCAAAAACCAACAGCCATTCCACATCTGCTGTTGTGCAGGCTGCAGCCCCCTCAGGCATTCCCACCACTTCTGCAGGGACAAGAGATAGCAGCCTACACAATGCTGGAGACAGGAGAGTGGGTGCTATCACCATGCAGCAGACACTGATCATGGGGGACTCGACCAACATGGGGAGTGTGGGCCAGGGTAACTCAACAACTGCCCTGTCCTCCTCTGGATCCCTGGGTGGGAAAGAACACAGGGCCGGCAGGTATCACAGGAAAAGAAAGTCCACCACTGCACCATCTGAAGTTGGCATGCGCGGTGCTTGCACCACAGACACCAGTGACTTGGAATCACCTAACAGTAAGTTGAAGGCTGTGAGGCTTACCCATGCCAGCATTCCGGGGACTGTGGTCCAGGGTTTAATGACTACTGCTCTGTCCTCCTCTGGGAACCAGGGTGGGAAAGACCACAGAGTGCGTAGAACAGTCAAGAACAGGAAATCTACCACTGCACCATCTGGAGTCACTGCTTCTGGTGGTCTGGGAGCAGGTCCCTCTATTACTGTCAACCTGTCTGGAGGCACAGCTCACACAAGCATTCCTGGTGCTGACAACAGAGCCACTGGAGACATAAAGCCAGCTATAAGGAAGCTGCAGGCTCTGAGCCTTAATCATGCCAGCACTGCAGGGACTGTGGCTCATGGTAACTCAGCCACTGCCCTGTCCTCCTCTGGGGCCCTGCATGGGAAAGAACACAGGGCCTGCAGGGAGGACAGGAAAAGGAAATCTGCCACTGCACCATCTAGAGTCACTCCTCCTGGTGCTCTGGGAGCAGGTCCCTTGAATATTTTCAATCTGTCTGGAGGGGCAGCTCACTCAAGCCTTCCTGACTCTGGCACCAGAGTCACCAGTGACCTGAATTTCCTTATCAGTAGGCTACAAGTTCTGAGCTTGAGTGACACCAACACAGGGCTGACTGTGGCCCAGGGTCCTTTACCCACTGCCCTGTCCACATCTTGGGTCCTGGGTGGGGTGGACCACAGATCAGCCAGGTCTGCCAGAAGGAAAACCACCACTGCTCCATCTGGAGTCACCACTTCTGGTGCCCTGGGGGCAGGTCCTAAGGTTCCCATCCTGTCTGGAAGGGCAGCTCACTCAAGCCTTTCTGCTGCTGGAACCAGAGTCTCCAGTGACTTGGTTTCAATTATAAGTAAGATGCAGGCTCTGAGCCTAACCCATCCGAGCATTCCTGGGACTGTGGCCCAGGGTCACTCTGCCACTGCCCAGTCCAAACCTGGGGTCTCTATGAGGAAGGGCCTCAGAGCTTCAAGTTCTGACTGCAGACCCAGGCAGACCAACACAACCCCAACTGGGGTCCCCGCCTTTCCTGCCCCTTCATCTGCAGGTCTCCCTGCAAGTGCTGCAGCCCCTCCAAAGACCACTCCCACAGTCAAGTCCAGAGCTGGGAGCCGGGATGACTATGAAATCCACACCCTCATCACTGGCCTGGCGGCTCTGCACATTTAGCTTACATGTCTTGGGATGATTTTATTTTATTGTATTTTTATCTGATAGACTTAAACTCAGAGAAGAGAGGGAATTAGATAAGAAGAAAAAGACACCTGCTGTACCTGTTTCACAGATTTTGAAGCTTCTCCCTGCAGGTGGGGAGCAGGAGCTGGAACTCAGATCCACACACACTGTCATGTGGCAATGTGTGTGGTTAACCAGGGGGACAGCCACCAACATTGTTTGATTTTTGTTCTTTATTTAAATTTATTTTTCAATTCAACTTTTTTTCATTTGGGTTTTTTCGTTATTTTACTTAGTTATTACTATATCTATTTTTAATTTACTAGAATAAAGCATATTTTATTTTTTATTGTGTCTACCATTAGTTTATTGTATGAACTTTTTATTTCAATACTTCCGGGTCATTGCTGGGACTTGGTTCCTTAACAATGCTACACATTGCTCCTGGTAGTAGTCTTATTTTCTGCTCTCCATTTTTTGATGCATGTATGTAATAAAGTATTGATATAGATAATAGTCAACAGAAGCCTGTAGGGGCTTGGCATCCACTTGCATGTTACGCTTTAATTTCTTGCCACCAGGCTTGATGCCTGCACAGTGACACCACCCCCCATTATCCTGGTGGCCCTATTTATATATTTTTCCCTGGAATAGCAACTTTGAAGGCAGGAGGAGATAGATAGGGAGAGAGACACCAGCAGCTTCCCCCCGGGGTGTGGACCAGGGTGCAACATCTGGTCTTGAACACAGTGACCTGTAGAGCAGCGGACTTGCAGGGCAGTGTGGCCAGCAGCTGGGGCTCTGGAGGGACTCAGGTGCAGGGCTGATGCTAGTTGTACCCTGTGACTGTGGCCAGTCTGCCTCCCCACCCCCAGGAGCATCATCTGCAGCATGGGACACACCAGATTAGAGTGACCTGGAGAACCTCAGAAAAGACCTGCTCAGTAAGTGTCTAGGGGATGCTCCTCTGATCCCTCTATTCTGAGTGGGAGGAAGCCCATGTACAGTGTGAATCTCAAACCAAACAAATACAGCCTACATGCAGGACAGTTCAGCCTTACACAGACTCATTTTAGCGATTACTGGTGGAGAGATCAGACTAAGTCTGCCTTAGCAGTTTTAGTGTGGTAGCACTAATGAGCAAGTTTCAGAAGTCCAGAAATACTCACAGATACACAGTGTTTTCCTAGAGACCCTGGGCGATTCTACAGGGCACTTGGCTGATGAGCATCCTGGGCAGAGTCCAGGAGGGGTGTTCTCTGGGCAGCACACAGCTGAAAGGGTGGATCCTGACTCACAAGTAGCTTTCACACAGACCCTTGAGTTTTATTTTAACTCAGGTATTGATTCTCACAACACAGCAATCCTCCAGTCTCCCCATTAGTACACACTCACTCAGCTCTTCTTCTGATCCAGGACCTACTCTGGTCCTGGAACCTACACAGGGAGTACAATCAAGAGTCCTTGGTAGAGAGATAGAGATTGAGAGAGAGAGAGAGCAAGAGAGATAAATAGAGAGAGATGAGATATACGAAGCACAGTTAAGAAGAGAGTACTAGCAAAGATGTACAGCTTCTGGTCACCATTCAAACTACTCCCAAAGTGTAGATGGTCAAGGCTTCCCACTGAGCAACGGATGAGTATGTGTTCAACTAAGAGCCTCTCTGGATTTGCCTTTGTACTCTTATTACACATTCAGTTAAATGAATGCATTTATATCACTTCCTAACACTGAAAAGATTGCTGTAATGTGCAGGTTCCTCTGCTTCTCTTATATATGACAGCATATGGGACTGCAGCCCAGGAGGTGGAGCCTTGGCTGGAGTTGGACCAAAAAGTAAGTGCTCCCAAATTCAATCCTTGACACCACATGTGCCAGAGGGATTGTCTGTGTAGGTCTCTCTCCATCACATTAGACAAGTAATAAATCTTTGAAGATGTCTATCAGCTATTAAATAATTTAAATCTCTTTTATGCTTTTCTAATATTTCCTTCATACCTTCCCTAGTGACACACTGCTACTGCCCCCTACTAGATGGGTTGATTCTGGTGCCTATAGTGAAATAATTCTGCATGCAGACTGCATTGAGTCTCCTGTTTGCTGGGCCTCTGAACACACCAGCAGGCCAGGGGCCAGGGTAACAGGGGCTGAAGGGCACCTGTCAGTAGGACCAGTGACTTCCAAGAGAGCAGGCATTGTTGGACAAGTAAGAAGAGCAGAGAGGAGCTGCCACAGGGATGTGGAGAGAGAAGTGGACACCTGGCTCTGGTAGAGTGAGTTCTTCACACTGAAAAGAGACCAGTGGAATTTCCCCCACAGAGAAATAGCCTACAGTGCAGGAAGGCCACATATTCTGTGAGGGCTCAGCTCCTGCACCCCTCTGAGCACCTCAAGAGGCCCCTTCTCTCTGCCTTCATCATGTGGGAGGGTGCCTTGAGCAATGCAGACTAAGAGTTCCCAGAGGATAAGCTGTGGACTCACTGCTGAGTGTGACAAGTCACCCAGGGCAAAAGGCAATGTTCTCACAACCTCAGCCAGTTGTACCATTTTTTGGAACAAAAACATAGAGGTTATGAGCACTGATCTGGTAAACATGCCCATGGCTTTCCTCAATCCCAGGTGAGAAGGGGATTATGCAGTGAGACACCAGCAGGTGGGAGAGAGGCCTCCTCACAGCTGTGAGGTCACCAACATCCTGGTTCCCTTCAGCACAAGCAAAAGTCAGCATGAGAGGAAATTTGACAATTCCATCAGGAAGGTAACTATGGTATTTTGTGATCTTTTTGGTCTCTAAACATTTAAAATTGACATAAGCACAATGCACTTAAAATTAGCCCCAACAAAGGTCCCTCGTTCCACTCAAATTAAATACCGGTGGGAAACACTGCACTGCCAGGTGCTAAATCACCCTTAATGGAAGCTCCTATAACAACCTGGAGAGCCTGAGTGACTCCATATAGAGCCTGGCTGGTGAGCATGCTGGGCAGAGACAAGGAGGGCTGCAACCTCTGCAGAATATGCCTAGGGTGTTGGTTACATGATTCATTCAGGAACAGGCTTTACACAAACTCATGAATTGTCATCTTTACTAAGGTCCAGCTACCCACTCTAACCCTTCTCCTTCCCAACACAGCCAACAACCTTTCTGCATATCAGCGAGCACACATACAGGCCTTCCTAAGAGACAAGGACTCCTATGATGCTGGGGTCTCATCCTAGGAAGAGTAAAGAGGGCCTTCCACTGAGAGAAAGACAGAGAGAGACAGAGACAGAGAGAAACAGAGATGACCTAATGCCAGAAAGGGATGAATAAACTAGGAGCAGATTGTACACCTTCAGGCTGTGCAACACACCAGTGTAGACAGTTAAGCCTTCCTAGCTGGTGAAGGAAGGGTCTGCATTCATCTGAGAGCATGAGAAATACCTCTGGATTTATACTTCTTCTATCACACATTGAGTGAAATACACAACTTTATGTCATTTCATAGCTCTGGCAGGATTGTGATATGCAGGTCACTCTTTCTCTCTTATAAATGACAGAATATGGAAACTGGAGGCCAGGAAGTGGAGTCTTGCATGGAGTTGAAGAAAACAGGAAGTGCTCCCAAATCCAATCCTTGACATCACATGTGCCAGAGCAGTGGCCTGGGCAGATTTTTCTCCCTCATACGTAAGACAAATTATACATCTTTGAAAATGTGTGGAAGGAACTTAGGAATTCAAATCTCATTCACGTTTTCTACTATTTCCTTCCTAATATCACTGGTGACACACCCAGGGCCTCTGGCCGTACCAGTAGGCAGGACAGTAGGAAAATGGGCTTTAGGGCACTTGACAGCGGGGTCAGTGGCATTGGCGGGAGGGTCACTAGGACAACAGGCAGTGGAAGGCAGACCACAGGAGCAGATACCAGCTTGGAAAGAGACCTGAAGAGAGAAGCAAACCCCCGAGTCTGATAGAGTGAGTTCTTCCTACTAACAGGGGACCAGAGAACCTTCGCCAACAGAGAAAGTGCTAGCACTGCAAGGTGAAAACCTGGGTGCTGTGGGGTTCAGCCCCTGCTGCCCCCTGAGTGAATAAAGAGGCTCTGTACACCCTGCCTTCTCCAAGAGGGGCTGTGTGCAGGGAGGTACAGGCAGGGAGCAGCTGAGGAGCAAGTGCAGTGAGGAGCTCCCAGGCCCCTGCAGTCTACCTTCATCATGTGGGAGGGAGCTTAGAGCTGCACTCAATAGGAACACCAGAGTATGAGCTGTGGGCCCAGTGCTGAGTGTGGTGTGCCACCAGAGATCCAATCAATAGTGCCCACAGTACTCATCCCATGGTGCTGCTTCTAGGGAAAGAACCTTATGTGATGATCAAGCCTGATATTGTAAACACACCTATGAATGTTATCCATCCCAGGTGACAAACATAAGCAGTAAGGTTGCAACTGCAGGGGTGATAGAGGTTTCCCCACAGCTCTGGTGTCAACAGCTTTCAGATGTGCTTGACCACAGCCAGGGCATCAGAAAGAAATGAAGATTGGACAATGCCAACAGGAAGGTACCTAACTATTGCGCCTCATAATTTTTCTAATTTATTAACTCTATGCACATAGAGATTTCTGGAAATAGCCAGGAAAGGGGTCCTTAGCTCTGCTCAAGTTTGCTTTCAGTGAGTGTTGCCTTCACACAGACTACTGAGTTGTCTTCTCTGCTCAGATGCAGTCACCCTCTCACTCTCTGTCTCCTCCTACTCCACAACATGGCCACCCCCATCTCTCCCTGTCAGAACACACAGCAGCCATTCCTCAGAGCCAAGGACTCATCTGGTCCTGGTGTAACACCTGATGGAGAGACAAGGAGTGCCTGCCTCATGGAAACAGAGAGAAGACAGAAAGACAGACACTGCGATGAAGAGACTAAAAACAAAGTTGTTCACCTTCTGGACCTAAGAACAACAGATTTGGTCAAAATGTAGATGGGAAAGGCTTTCTAGACAGTTAAAGAAGCCACTGTATTAATTTGAGAACATGAGAAACCCCTCTGCATTTGCACATTCATTCTCATATATTAAATGAATGGTTTCATGTCATTTCCTAGCTCAAATATGATGACTGTCCGATGCATGTGACTCTCTTTCTCTTACATATGATGGAATATGGCAACTGCTGCCCAGTAGGTTAAGACTTGGCTGATGCTGGAGAGGACAAAGTAAGTGCTCCCAAGTTCAATCCCTGACATTAAAGGTGCTAGGGTGATGATCTGTAGATGCCTTTTTCCTTCACATATTAAGAGAAATATTTCCTTGAAGATGGATGACAGTTATTAAAGAATTCAAATCTCATTTATGTTTTCTAATGTTTCTTCCTAATATCACTAGTGACATACTTCCACTGTCCCAGTTCCATGTGTCCATTATGGTACCACACTGAAATAATCCTTCCTGTTGACGCGGTGAGATTTCCCTGCACCAGGAACCTGCATCCACACAAGCAGGCCTGAGGCAGGGGTATCATAGGATTTAGGACATGTGTCAGTGGAACCAGTGGGATCTACAGCAGGGTTTCCTAGAAGCGCAGGCAGTGGAGTGTAATGGAGAGGAGCATAGAACAACATGCCACAGAGACGTGGAGAGAGAAATGGACACACGACTCTGGTAGTGTGAACTCTCCACACAAGGGAGGGACCCAAAGAGATTCCCACACAGAGCAAGAGCTGTCACTGATTCCATATTCTGTAGGGGTCCAGCCCCTGCACCCGTCTGAGTAACTGAAGAGGCCCCAAACACCCTGCCTGCTCCTGGAGGCCCTGTGAGGGAGGAGGGTTAGTCAGGGAGCACCTGAGGAGTGAGTGCAGTGAGGAAACTCCAGGCCTCTTCTCCCTGCCTTCTTCATGTGGGAGGGAGCCTAGGGCTGTACCCAATAAGGGTGCCCACCCTTTCTAAGTCTGGCTGCTACCCTGGTATTGATCCAATATGCCCACAATGTGCAGCCCCTGGGACTGCTTTGGGAAGAAAAGCAATGGGGTTACCAGTTGTCATCTGATATACATTCCCTTGACCTTCCTTAATCCATTGTGACAAAGGCTAGTGAGGTAGTGCCACTGGGGATGAGAGAAGCCTCCCCACAGATCTGGGATCACAGCATCCATCCATCCGGCCAACCTACAGCACAGACATTGTACAGAAGTAGTAAAGGAGGAACTGCCAATGCCAACACCAAGGTACCTACTGCATTCCGTGATCATTATTATCTCTGAACATAAAGGTGTAAACTCATTCCAGTTTACATGAGCAAGAAAACGCTTTCCAAGCTCCACTCAGGGTTGCAGCACAGTGGGGAACACTGCTCTCAGAAGAACTCAGAGATGCTAAGCTTAGCCCCATTCAGAGCAGTACAGACTGGGGAACCACCTGTGCACTTGTAGGTGAGGCTCCTGGCCAGAGACAGAAAGGGAGAGGCAAAAGTTTAGCCTGGCAAACACAACCCAGGTGAGTGCAGTGAGCTGTCCCCAGGTCCCTTCCCTCTGGCTTGAATGCAGGCATCCCAGCACCCACCTGGGAGGCTCCACCCAGAGTTAGGGTGTGCACTCTGAGGGGTGTGGAATGCAACCCCCCCACCCACAGGACAGAGCCTGATTGAGCACACATGCCAATGACCTTCCTTAACCCAGGTGGAGAAGAGGGAGCAGGGAGGCAGCAGCAGCAGGAGGAAGAAAGCCTACACCACATCTCTGGACTAAGGGACACCTGGGTGCCCATTAGCACACGGAGAAGCCAGCATGGGCCGAGTGAAGACCGCACAGTTTTCTCAGGAAGGTATCTATTTTTTATTTCAGCTTTCATTCCCATCTCTATTTGATTAAAACTGACAAGCACATTGTGTTTTAAGCCAGCAAGGCCTACAGCAGGCAGCACTGCAGAGTGAGGAGGGCAGGTCCAGTCTAGGGTGTGTGTGGCCTTGGGCAGATCTACTCACCCTGTCTTCCCATCAATCCCTGTGGACAAGACCAGAGAAGATGAAGACCAGCTCACACACGGGTACGCCTCACAGAGCAGGCACCAGGGCAATTTCCACGTCTGAGAACTTTGGAAGGGGATGTGTGAATATCAGCCCTTGCCCACACCCACCTCTTTGGGGACAGAGTTCAGAAATGCTGGGCTCCCAGCATCTTGACCAGAACTAGCAGATTTCCTCCCTGGCCTATTGTAATATCAGTCCCTGCAGCTTCTCTGGCCGGCCTCTGTCTGAGCTTCTCAACCAATGGTTTGATTTTGGGACACACCAGAAGGCACTCATAGTGACCTCTCACCCTGCACAGCAGAGTCCTTTGAAACCCACACACAATGAGATGGACATTCATTTCTTTCATCTCCTGTTTTCTTTTTCATATGTATATATTGATTGATTCCCTTTTTGTTGTCTGTGCTTGGACTGTTGTAGTTATTAATGTTGTCATTCTTTTTGTAAAGGATAGAGAGAAATGGAGAGAGGAGGAGAAGGTAGACAGGGGGAGAGAAAGAGGGACACCTGCAGACCGGCTTCACTGCCTGTGAAGTGACTCCCCTGTAGGTGGGGAGCCAGGGGGCTCAAACCTGGATCCTCAAGCCAGTCCTTTCACTTTGTGCCACCTGTGCTTAACCTGCCACAAAACAGGCTGCATGACTTTCTCAGGTTTCCTTAGAGACATCTGAGTGTGGTCACAGGGCACAGTGGAAGGTAGCTGAGAGGGTGCGGGAAGGTAACTATGTCCTGGTGTCATACTGTATGAGGACACAGCACTCTGACTCAGAGAAGCAAGCACTGTTCCCGGTGCTTTCTCTGCAGAGCCCTGGGGTCCAGCATGAGGGGAACTTATGGGGGCCTTAGGTGGGGGCTGCTCAGATCCTTGTCCCACAGGGGATTCCTCCCCTGCTGTCTGAAGCTGCTATAACAAGAGAGTGCTGTGGGCAGAGCTCAGCTTTAAGGAACATTTTCCTCTGTGAGAAAGAGTGGGGGACCCCTGGGCCTGGGGTTCCAACAGTAAAGGGAGAGCAGGATGTACACTGGCTGAGGAGCTAGTCACCCAGGGTGGGTCTGCTTTAGTCTAAAGTTCTTCTCACCCCATTGCCGGACAACCCCACTTTCCCTCTTCTTCCTCCTACCCCCATTGCTGAGGAGACTTGGCTGCCCAAAAGCGGCCTTCTTGCTCTTCCCCAGGTCATGACTTAAGGCTCCACTTCAAGATGGCGGCACCAGTGCAAGACAGTCCACAGTTCTCACCGACCACCTGCCCCAGAGCAGCACCATGGAGGACGGCACTTGGCAGAGGACTCTACAGATGCCACATCAGAAGAGAAGAAGCTGCACTCTTCCCCATCATGTACTCTCTGTGTACCCCCTAAAGAAGCATGTAAACTGTAGATTATAAAGTGTAAACTGTAAACTCCAGTGGGGCCACCTGGTACCTTCAGCCAGTGGCCTCTCCTGCTGGAAATTAAACATGTGCCTTTTTAATGCACTCTTTTTGCCTGGGCTCCTTGCTTTCTCCCCACAGCCTTAGCAGGGTTAGGCAGAATTTGGGAGGGAGGGCTTGGAAGGAAGGTAGTGCAGACTGGCATCCCAGGAACACAGCTACTCTCTTCCCTGACCCAGCTTTCTGGTCCTTTTTCCAGCCATGGCATCATCTCCCTAGACAATAAGTTGGATCCACCTGCATATCAAATGACAGGCTCAGGAAAAGAAAAAATAAAAGTGTCCTGGAGCCCCACTTGTCCAGAACCCGCCACACTAGGGAAAGAGAGAGACAGGCTGGGAGTATGGATTGACCTGCCAATGCCCATGTTCAGCAGGGAAGTAATTACAGAAGCCAGACGTTCCACCTTCTGATATTGGGCCCTTACTTCCAGAGTGTTAAAAAATAGGAATGTTATCTATGAGGGGAGGTGAAGGGATATGGAGTTCTGGTGGTGGGAACTGTGTGGAGTTGTACCCCTCTTATCCTATGTTTTTTATCAGTGTTTCCTTAGTAAAAATAAAAAAAATATTTTGGATACCTATGTTCAACATAGTAGTATAACTTTGTGATTGTCACTGAAAGGAGGTTTCACCAGTTTAATAATTCATATGGTAATTCCTTTTTGAACTTATCTATACCAAAATGACACAATTGAGACAGTAATAATTAGTTGTTTCTGAGGTATAAAAAATAAATTTTAGTTCCATAGCACCACAGGCAAAAATATTAACACTAAGATCTTATAAGCCATGCAAAATAGAGCACAGTGACAAATTATAGGTATTTAAAAAACAAAACCTTAAAATATTCCAAATCACTTCACATTTATTACACGATTCTTCTTCTGAGAAGTCAATCATTAATTAAACTTTTACTTACAAACTTTCAACAGTTGTCTCTATATAACGATAGTATTGTCTTTACTATGCTCAATTTTTTAATATGTTCAAAAATAACGATAGTATTGTCTTTACTATGTTCTCCAAATAATGATGGTATTGTCTTTACTGTGTTTATTTAATTTTTACTTGATGGAGACCTTAATGGATTACTGTACAGTTGTTAACACATGAATATAAATTTTCATGTGCTCTTGACACTCTCACTACCAACTTTTCGACCGTCGTGCACCAGGACCTCAAGACTCTTCTCCTCCTTCCTCTGAGTCCTTAACTTTGGTGTAGGACACCATGCGAATCATGCAAAACTTCTATGAAGAACTATAAGCCACCAACATAGATAATCTGGAAGAAATGGAACAATTCCTAGAAACATATGCCCTTCCAAAACTGAACCAAGAAGAACTACAAAATCTAAATGCACCAATCACAGACAAAGAAATTGAAACCGTTCTTAAGAACCTCCCCAACAAAAAAGTCCTGGACCAGATGGTTTCGCAAACGAATTCTACAAAACTTTCTTTTCTTACATATTGGTCGAGGTCTTCATTATGATTCCTATATATTTACAGAAACAGGAAATATCAGAGTTATTTTGTTAATCGCTACTATAGCTACAGCTTTCATGGGTTACATTTTACCATGAGGACAAATATCCTTTTGAGGAGCTACAGTCATTACAAATTTATTATCTGCTATTCCTTATATTGGAACAGATCTAGTACAAAGAATCTGAGGAGCATTTTCAGTAGATAAAGCTACTCTAACCCGTTTTTTCGCTTTTCACTTTATTCTCCCATTTATTATTACTGCCCTCATAATAATCCACCCATTTTTCCTTCATGAAACTGGTTCTAATAACCCTACAGGAATTATTTCAGAATCTGACAAAACTCCATTTCACCCTTATTATACTATAAAAGATATTCTAGGAATAGCCTCATTAATCTTTGTTTAAATAATATTGGCATTATTTTCCCCAGATCTTTTAGGTGACCCACAATTATACCCCTGCTAACTCCTTAAATACACCCCCACACATCAAACCTGAGTGATATTTTCTATTTGCATATGCAATTCTTCCATCAATCCCCAACAAATTAGGGGGTGTCTTAGCATTATTCATATCTATCTTTATTTTATTTATTATACCTTGCCTACATACTTCAAAACAACGAAGTATAGCATTTCGACCTATAAGTCAATGTGGTTTCTGACTACTAGTATCAGACCTTTTAATTCTTACCTGAATCCGAAGCCAACCTGTAGAAGACCCATACATCATTATTGGCCAACTAGCTTCAATTTATTACTTCTTTTCTAGTCTTATCTTAATACCTTTAATTGGCCTTATCGAAAACTATATACTTAAATGAAGAGTCTTTGTAGTACAAATATTAATACACTGGTTTGGTAAACCAAAGACGTGGGAATACACCCTCCTGAGACAACCAAGGAAAAGAGTACAGTCCTAACATCAACACCCAAAGCTGATATTCTTACTTAAACTATTCCCTGAATATACATATATTATAAGAATATAGATAGATATGTAACATATAGATATGTAATAGTTACCATGGGAATTAACTATTGTTGGTGCACTAGGTTGAACAAACTTACTATTACTATACACAAGGAGCTAGGTTCAAGCCCTCCAGTCCCTATCTATAGGGGAGGAACAATGACAAGCAGACCTGCAAGGATTTATATATCTCTTCCTTTCCACTTCCCCTTCCTTCTCAATTTTTATCTTATCAATTATAATAAATCTTCAAAATCTTACTATTAGGTAGACAATTTGGAAAAGATTACATGACTATGTGGAAATTATAAATATTTACAATTTTTATAAATATTAAGCATTGATATCAATAAATATTAATTATAAATATAATATCCATATTTAAATATAATTATAATAAATATTTAAATATAAATTATATTTATAAAAATTAAATATTTATAAATATTTTAAAAATATTTATTTATTATATAGGCAGCAGATGATTAGAATATAGAGAACATTATTAAGAACTTACTGTTGGTGGCCCAGCCAGGACCGGGAGCGGCGCGTGGACTGAGCGACCATCTTTTCTGGACGCCAGGGAGTCAGGTGCCTCACCCTGACAAGCCCTGGTGTGCCTTCCTCCATCCTGCTCTGTCTGATAGGGCGCTTCAGCGGGCAATCCAGTGATTGGCTAGAAGCTGTTGCTCCTCCTCTGGCATCTGGAGCTGGGCGCACTGGGCAGCCAGGGCCCACTGTCGCTGGCACTTCGTCTTCCTGCTGGTCCACCAGAAACAGCGGAAGGCCTATGTGCTCGACTTCCAGCGCGGCTTCTTGTGGGCTGTGGGCGGGTAGCAGTATCAGTGGCCTGCTGCTTGCAGGCCTGCGAGCTGCGGGTGCGGAGGAGTGGTGGGCGGTTGGCTGGTGGTGGACTTCCTGCTCTGCCTGTTCCTGTGCATGCCGCCCTAGGCGCTGTGCTCCTACCAGGACCAGCCATGAGCCCAGCGCGGCCCCCTCCCCTCCTTGCCCCATGAGCCCTGAGCAGGTGCTGCAAGGCGTGGCCCTGGCCTGAGGGAGTCCCATGGCCAGGGGTGGGTAGGCCAGGCACCTCCTCCGAGCGTCCCACAACAGCCTAGCTTCCCCACAGAGCCATGGACTTCCTGCAGGTGTCACCCAAAGCTAGAGAGATGGCAGCCCTCAAGCACATGGACTGTGGGCCCGGATGCCTGGGGGGAGAGGAGCAAAGCAGAACCAGGAGCTGGAGCCTCAGTACCCCAGGCCCCTGAACACCCTCAGGTCGCCCCTTCTCTCTGCACCCCAGGCCTCTGAACACCCTCAGGCCCCCTCCTCTCAGCACCCCAGACCCCTGGACACCCTAAGGCCACCTCCTCCCCTCAGCACCCAAGGCCTCTGAACACTCTCATCATGGTAAAATCAACATGAATCAAACATCATGGTAAAATTAATTTAACATGCTTGTATACTGATTTGAAAGTTATGGAAGTGAAATGGAAGAAGTGAATAACTGGGTATACTAGATTTTAGAAGAAAATCTAAATGTGTTACTATATTTTGAAATTAAGAAAACAAAAAGTAACTAGAGATACAAAAGAGTATATGTGAGAGAAAGGACATGACTTTTAAAATTTAAATTTATTTGTTTAATAGGGCAGAGAACATTTGAGAGAGGGAGAGAAAGAGAGAGACTGTAGCAGTGTTTCATCATTCAAGGAGCTCCCCCCCTGAAGGTGCAGACTGAGGGCTTCAACCAGATTTTTGCACATGATAACATGTACCCTTATCTTGGTGTGCCACTGCTCCGCCTAAAGAACATAACTATTCTACACATGAATTTGTTGAAGAGTTTACTATGTAGCAAAGGTCTTTGACTAGACCAAATGCAGCATAGGAGTCAATATGACAGAACAGTTTGGTTATGTGCCAGAAGTCTCATTCAGCAGTTACTTAGAAACATGTATATTTATAGACAAAGAAAACCGTAAAAATTGCATATGGTCTTCTGACCCTTTGAGCACTTAAATTTAACTGGAGAAGTGAAGTGGAAGCCAATTTAATCTCTTTTTTTCTCCCCTTTTTAATACCTTTGTGGCACAATATTACACCTACTATTACAATTTGATGCTCTGAGTTAAATCCCTGATGGCCAGGCTCTGAGATTACTAAAAGGAAAAGCTGTTGTTGGGCACCTGGGTTGCTTCCAGGGTTTAGCTATTATGAATTTTGCTGCTATTATGAATTGAGCAGCTGAGAAAGCTGTGGTATATATACACAATGGAATACTATGCAGCTATCAAACAATGAACCCACCTTCTCTGACCCAACTTGGACAGAGCAAGAAGGAATTATGTTAAGTGAGCTAAGTCAGAAAGATAAAGATGAGTATGGGATGATCCCACTCATCAACAGAAGTTGAGTAAGAAGATCTCAAAGGGAAACTAAAAGCAGGACTTGACCAAATTGTAAGTAGGGCACCAAAGTAAAAACCCTGTGGTGAGGGGTAGACATGCAGCTTCCTGGGCCAGTGGGGGGTGGGAGTGGGTGGGAGGGATGGGTCACAGTCTTTTGGTGGTGGGATTGGTGTTTATGTACACTCCTAGCAAAATGTAGTCATATAAATCACTGGTTAATTAATATGAGAGGGGGAAAATCAATTGTGTCTCAAAGTTTTTCAAAACACAAACTCAATCTTATATTGCATATTTTATATGCAGACTCTCTCAAAAGCCTGGACCAAGTAGATCAGAAGCATCCAATAGCACAGCTATATACAAGATACTGGGTACTGTACTGCAAACCATAAGAAAAGGACTTTTCAAAGTTAACCCAATTACCAAATAATGTGATGATAACATTAACTATTGATTGTCTTTTTAACCCTAAGATAGCAGGAACCTCACATCTCCACTATACAGCCCCTACTCCCCCCAGTCCTGAAACCCTTGGATAGGACCCACTTACCCGTATGCATCTCCCAATCCATATCAAATAATATTGCATCCGCCGATCACAACCTAGCCAACGCAACGATGGCCACCACAACATGCTTCACTTCAGACTGTGTCCAGAGACTTCACGTGTGGAATGACAACCCTTCAGCGTCATTACTTGGGTGAGACCTTTCCTTTCATAGTATACTCTAATTTCATCTCAGGTGGTTCACTTTCTAACAAAGTCCCAAAACCTATATATACACCAGTTTCTGTGAGAGAGAGCATATGTCCACACGTATCCATAAACTACTGCAAAATATATACCTGAAAGCAGAAGTACACTAGAGTTTGCAGTGAGTATCTCCCTAACACTTCCTCTCCACAATTCCAAGCTTTGGGTCCATGATTGCTCAACAATTTGTTTGGCTTCGTATCTTAACTCTCTTTTCAGTCACCAGGTTCCAGATGCCATCAGGATGCTAGCCAGGCTTCACTGGATTGAAGACCTCACCAATGTGTCCTGGAGCTCAGCTTCCCCAGAGACACAACCTACTAGGGAAAGAGAGAAGCAGACTGGGAATATGGACCGTCCAGTCAAAGCCCATGTTCAGCGGGGAAGCAATTACAGAAGCCAGACGTTCTACCTTCTGCAACCCACAATGACCCTGGGTCCATGCTCCCAGAGGGATAGAGAATGGGAAAGCTATCAGGGGAGGGGGTGGGTTATGGAGATTGTGTGGTGGGAATTGTGTGGAGATGTACCCCTCCTACCCTATGGTTTTGTTAATTAATCCTTTCTTAAATAAAAAAAGAATTAAGCTTTTTATCAGTGATTAGCAAAAGAAGGTTAAAAATAATTACAGAACTGTATGTCTCCTTAGTTCAAAGCCAGGTTTTGGATTAAATGTTTGATAAAGGTTTCCTGACACGTTATAAAACATTTAGCAAAATTCCCCCTAGTGCATTTAAAGCTTGTTTCTGTGCAGAGCCAACCATCAAGACAGGAGCATTTTAGCAGACCTTTGTGCACATCAGTGTGGGAATGCAGAAAATTGCTTTTATAAAATACCAAAGGAAATGCACCCCTAAGGAGAAAGGGGAACCGTGACCTCACAGGTGTTTCCCATCTTTAATGTTTGGTAGTGTGATTTGCTGCTTGAGTAAAACTGAAGAATCAGTCGGAGGCAGTGATAGAGCAGTGTGTTGATGACATGATTAATAACGAAAGGCCTTTGCCTGTAGTTATACACATAACCACAGCAACTAGTATGGAAAGGATTGAAAGTGAATAAAGACAAATGAAAAAAATTATTTCCTAATCTGATCTTTTCTAAATCTCTAATGCAATGTATTGAATCTTATTATGTATGGTATTCGCTTCCTCCTACAGCTCCCCACTTCATTTTCTATCTCACTGTCATCTCATTTTTCAAGAATATGAAGGTTGATCCATTCCATCCCTTCATTTTCTCCCCTCCAAGGGTGGAGAAAAGAGGGAAAAGATGAGTCTGATAGAATACACCTTTTCTAATAGTGGAACCATAACTATTCCTCAGGAGACTTCAGTCAGCAAGTTCCATGCTACCTTTCTTTATTTGCTTGCATTCAGGCACAGTATCATGTCATGGCTATTCACCCACATCTGGCACTAGTGTGAATATGCCTACTACCTATCTATAGAATGCAGACCCCATCCTCCCAACTCTTCATCTGCATTACTCCAGCCTTTAGATCATGATTAGTCAACAACTTGATTGGCTTTATATGTTAACTCTCTTTTCAGCCACCAGGTTCCAGATGCTAGCATGATGCCAACTAGACTTCCCTGGACAGACAACCACACCGATGTGTCCTGGAGCTCTGATTCCCCTGATTCTATAAAAATGTATAGATTTGTTTTAAAAGTGTACCTTGTAAAGCAAACAACAATAACAAAATAAAACACACAGTGAGCTTGGACAACTGTTTTGAGAATTGTAATAAGGATACAGTTTCTCTGGTTGGTTGAATTTGAGCTCAATGATTTCTAGGCATATTTTAATCTTGCTTATCACTAATCCATTTCACGATAGTCTTTGACACATAATAGGTACTTCATAAACTATAACTAAATCAACACACAGTAAGTGATATTCTCTGTGTCTTTTCTTGTTAGAATATCTTTATCAAAACTTTTTGAGGAACCTTTACCTCTATAACCCCCTAAACTCAATTTGGTTGCCCTTATATTTCTGAACTTCTACTGTCTCCTAATGTATGAGTATTAATTAGCACTATGAAATGAGCAACTTGGCAATTATCAGGTAATATTCTAGGACTTAAAACTAAACCCCATTGATTCTAAATTATCATCCCACTTGCTTTTGTCTTATTTTTGATGCCAGCTTGTTTTCTTGCCCTGTTGCTCATTCTCATAAAAGAGTGAAGCGTTGGGATTCTAATATCTCTTGAACTAAATTTAACACAGTTACTTTCTGAAAAAGTAATGAACAAATATAATGATGTCTCTATCTTTCCTAAATTGTATTCCTTTATCATCTGTGATGGTCTCCTTTGGATTTTCAGTAACTTTCCATTACTCCCATGTCCAGTATAGACATAATTACAGAAGCCAGAACTCCTTCTTAAAGAGAATTTTGGGCAGGTTAAAGGCAGGTGGCGCAAAGCACAAGGACCAGCATAAGGATCCCAGTTCGAGCCCCTGGCTCCCCACCTTTAGTGGACTTGCTTCATAGGCGGTGAAGTAGGTCTGCAGGTGTATTTCTCTCCCCTTAACTGTCTTCCCCTCCTCTCTCCATTTCTCTCTGTCCTATCCAACAACAACAACATCAACAAAAACAGCAATAATAACAATAAAAACAACAAGGGCAACAGAAGGGAATAAATAAAAATAGATAAATATTAGGAAAAATAATTTTGGCCCATAATATTAGATTGGGGAATGTTAGGCAAAGGTGATGAGATATCTCTGAACCCCACCTTTACTGTGGCCCAGAATTGTGGTGACCTGGAATCTTTACTTTTGCTTGATCATATAGAGGAAAGAGAATCTGAAGAACACCTGAGAAAGGTTTTGTTTCCCTTGCCCAGAGGGAAGAGGAATATAGGAAAGACACCCAGAAGTTGTACAGGTGTAACTCAGAAAGGTAGTGAAGACGGGACCTTTAAAGTAAATAAAAATGCATATCAGTTTCAACTGGGGTCAGAAATCTTTGCCAAAATGGCTCATATAATTGCCTAGTGTGTAACCTTTCATTTTCCTAACTAAAAATGTTTAAAATATCAGAAGAACAAGCAAAGCAGAAACCTATGAAGAACACTTACATAGATTTAGAGAGAAATAGCCTTTAAAGGTGTAGTAAAAAAAAATCACTAATTTGAGTCCTATAAATACACTCAATGGAGTGCTACTCAACAGTTAAGCAAGACTATACTGTGCCATTTCGGACAGAATGTATGGACCTGGCTGTGACTGTGGTTGTTCTGATCTCAGAAATATAGAGAAGAGAAACACATGAACTGGAAAAAAGAACATTCGGAAGCAGTAACAGGTGTAGTATGATGTCCCAGCTGTGACCATGAACTGCGAGCTCAGACCAATAGGGACTCAGCAGCTACACAGGCTCTGGCAGTAAATATATATATATATATATATATATATATATATATATATATATATATATATATATATGCCCTGGTTTGAGAGGTTGGAGGTAAACAGTTAATTCTATCCACAGAATTTTGTTTTTCAATAATGGGAGCTATTTACTGCTTTAATCCAACCTTCTAGCCCTTTTCTCTACTCTGAAGCCATTTTGTCAGACGATGCTTATATCCAACTTCATTATAGCTATCAAACTCTAGCAAAACTACCATAGGTATGGGCCCCTAGAAACATGCCTAAAATGGACTTTCTAGCTTTCTTCCACCCTAAAACTCCTGATCTCATCTGCTCTAATCCTACTTTTTGGTTCCTGTTCATTAGCCTTTTTGTCTTACTTTATGCCCTGCAATCTTCTGCAGATGCTACAACGATTCCATCCTGACTTTTCTGTGAGGAAGTTCTCAATGTGTCCTGGAACCTCACCTCTCTAGAACGCTACCACACCAGGGAAAGATAAAAGTAGGCTGGGGTTATAGATCAACCTGCCAACGCCCAAGTCCAGTGGAGAAGCAATTATAGAAGTCAGAACAACCACCATCTGTACCACCCAAACAATTTTCATCCATACTCCCTGTGAGAGAAACATGATAGGAGGAGGAAGAGGGGGAGGGGGAGAGGGCTCAGAACTTCAGCTCTATCAGGTCGCAGAGACAGAGGATGAAAAGGGGAGAGATATTTGGATGTAGTAATGGAGTTATGTATAGCTTGGAGGGAAAGAGAGGGCTAGACCTAGAAGATAAAGGAGGCAATTATATACAAATGTAGACAGATAGTTGTAGAGATGATAGTTAATTCATGTCTGCTGCCTTGGGGAATTGCCATGGACTGTAATGGAGGGATTAGGGATCCAGAACTCTGGTGGTGGTAACAGTGTGGAATTGTACCCCTGTTGACATGTGATTTTGTAAATCAATATTGAATCATTAATAAGGGCCAGGTGATGGTGCACCTGGTTAAGTACATACATTACAGTACAGAAGGACCCAGGTTCAAGCTCCTGCCCCCCCCCCACCTGCAGGGAAGAAACTTCACAAGTGGTGAAGCAGGGCTGCAGGTGTCTCTCTGATCCTCTCCCTCTCTATCTTCCCCATTCCTCTCAATTTCTCTCTGTCTCTATCCAATAATAAATAAATTAGAGTCAATAATTTAAAAAAAGAATAGAATGCAAGAACACAGGGGTAAAAGGGCAAATATAGATAATTATAGGTAGTTAAACAAATAATAGTTAACCCTTATCTATGACTTTGGGAGAACTAGTGTAGTTTCCAATGGAGGGAATGGATACACAGAACTCTGGTGGTAGGAACAGTGTGGAATTATACCCTGTTATCTCTAAATTTTGTAAATAAATATTAAATCACTAATAAAAACACCTCTAAACCCAAAACTTCAAAAATAGCTATTATATTTGCAGAACTTACTATTTAACATACTAAATAGACTGTAGGGCATTTTCCTACCTGCTTTTATTTTTATCTTTATTTTTTCATTATTTAGGCTCTATTATACAATAAATGACAGCCTAGTCTTGGAGAATGCAAATATTCATCTATGCAAATATCACCTATTAGTTCTCTGAGCGATTATAGGCATGTCTCTCCCAAACATTTTTCAGATTTTATATATAGGTAAAGTCATGAGCTCCTTTTATTTAGGTGATGCATAGCTAAAAGGTGATTCCCTTTGCTATATTGTTTCTGTGAGGGGAAAACACAAGGATTGAGGACAAAAACTATTATTTTAGTCCCACTAATGTATATATATATATATATATATATATATATATATATATATATCTTTTTATTAGCCTTTTACAGAAGTCAATTGATAAAATAAATGAATGCTTAAAATTCTTTCCTATTTAAGCACTAAAATCTCATTTATAGAAATGCAGTTTATTCTAAGTAGCACCTACATTCATAGTTTGGATTATGAGTCAGTAGGAAAGTAATATCTAAAAATTGTCACTTCTTAGCTTTGCTTTACTAAAGCAAGTATGATTGCCCAAAAGTAAAATAGTTATTTTCAAGTCAGTATACACTTCTAGAGAGATCTGCTTTTGCATATGTAATAGTATAAAGGGACTGACTACTCACAAGGATACAAGAAAGTTCTATTTACAAAATTTATGCCAGCTTAGCAAATGATTTCTGTACAACAAACACTCTGGAGAACTATTGGAATCATATGTTCCATAGGTAAAAGTTATCTTATAAAAAATAAAAACCATCAGGGGTTCCCGGTAGATGGCGGACAGAGAAGCTGCTAGTGGCTTGAGCTCCGACCACATTGATGGGAAACAGTAGGATTTTCTGCCCTTGGTAGGCCAGTCAATAAGGGGTCCTAACGGTGACAAGAAGCAGGTCACTATAACTTAACTTGGGTTAAAAAATAGAGCAAAAAGAAAGGAAAATTTTTTTCTTTTAAATTATTATTCCCAAATTGCATCCAACCCCCCAACACAGACTGAATATTTTTAATACACCGGCTATGTATTTGATATGCGGACTCTCTCAAAAGCCTAGACCAAGTATATGAGAAGCAACCAATAGCACATCTATAAACAAGATACTGGGTACTGTACAGCAAACCCTATCAAAAGGATATTGCAAAGTTAACCCAATTACCAAATAATGTGATGATAACATTGAATATGGATTGTCTTTTTGAACCCTAAGACAGCAGGAACCTCACATCTCCACTATAGAGCCTCTACCTCCCCCAGTCTTGGAACCCTTGGATAGGGCCCACTTACCCGTATGCCTCTCCCAATCCATATCAAATAATATTGCATCTGCCGATCACAACCTAATCAACACAACGATGGCCACCTCAACATGCTTCAATTCAGACTGTGTCCAGAGACTTCACGTGTGGAATGACAACCCTTCAGCGTCATTACTTGGGTGAGACCTTTCCTTTCATAGTATACTCTAATTTCATCTCAGGTGGTTCACTTTCTAACAAAGTCCCAAAACCTAGATATACACCAGTTTCTGTGAGAGAGACCATATGTTCACACATATCCATAAACTACTGCAAAATATATACCTGAAAGCAAGCAGAAGTACACTAGAGTTTGCAGTGAGTACCTCCCTAACACTTCCTCTCCACTATTCCAAGCTTTAGGTCCATGATTGCTCAACAATTTGTTTGGCTTTGTATGTTAACTCACTTTTCAGTCACCAGGTTCCAGATGTCATAAGGATGCTGGCCAGGCTTCCCTGGACTGAAGACCCCACCAATGTATCCTGGAGCTCTGCTTCCCCAGAGACCCACCCTACTAGGGAAAGAGAGAGGCAGACTAGGAGTATGGACTGACCAGTCAACGCCCATGTTCTGCAGGGAAGCAATAACAGAAGCCAGACCTTCCACCTTCTGCAACCCACAACGACCCTGGGTCCATGCTCCCAGAGGGATAGAGAGTGGTAAAGCTATCAGGGGAGGGGGTGGGAAATGGAGACTGGGTGGTAGGAATTGTGTGGAGTTGTACCCTTCCTACCCTATTTTTTTTTTTAAATTTATCCTTTCGTAAATAAAAAATAAATTTAAAAAAAAAGGACAGGACTCTGTGGTCCTCAGTGGTGTTTGTTTGTTTGTTCCTGTGTCCCTAGGAGGACAGGACTCTGTGATCCTCAGTGGTGTGTGTGTGTTTGTGTGTCCCCAGGAGGGCAGGACTCTGTGGTGATGAGTGCTGTGTGTATGTGTATTTGTGTGTCCCCAGAAGAGCAGGAATCTGTGGTCCTGAGTGGTGTGTGTATGTGTTTGTGTGTCCCCAGGATGGCAGGCCTCTGTGATCCTGAGTGGTATATGTGTGTCTGTATGTGTGTGTGTGTGTGTATCCCCATTAGTACAGTATTCTGTGGTCCTGATGGTATGTGTGTGTGTGTCCCCAGGAGTACAGGACACTGTGATCCTATGTGCTGTGTAGATTTTCCCCAAGAGGGCAAGAATCTGTGATCCTGTGTGCAGTGTGTGTGTGTGTGTGTGTGTGTGTCCTCTGAAGGGCAGGACTCTGTGGTCCTGAATGGTGTGTATGTGTATGTGTGTGTCCCGAGGAGGACTGGACCCATGGTCCTCAGTGGTGTGTGTGTGTGTATGTCCCCAGGATGCAGGACTCTGTGCTCTTGAGTGGTTTGTGTGTGTGTCTGTGTGCTTGTAACCAGGAGGACAGGTCTCTGTAGTGGTTCTTAGTGGTGTGTGTGTGTCCCCAGGAGGACAGGTCTCTGTAGTCCTGAGTGGTGTGTGTGTGTGTGCCCAGGATGACAGTAGTCTGTGGTCCTGAGTGGTGTGTGTGTGTGTGTGTGTGTGTGTGTGTGTGTGTATCCCCAGGCAGACAAGACTCTGTGGTACTGAGTGGTATGTGTATTTGTGTGTGTGTTTGTGTGTCCACAGGAGGGCAGGAATCTGTGGCCCTGAGTTGTGTGTGTGTGTGTGTATGTGCGTGTGTGTGTCCTCAGGTGTACAAGACTTTAGTCCTGAGTGGTGTGTGTTTGATAGTGTGTGTCCCAAGGAGGACAGGACTCTGTGATCCTGAGTGGTGGTTATGTGTGTCCCCAGGAAGGTAGGACTCTGTGGTCCTAAGTGGTGTGTGTGTGTGTGTGTGTGTCTCCAGGAGGACAGGAATCTGTGGTCCTTAGTTGTGTGTGTGTGTCCCCAGGATGACAAGACTCTGTGGTCCTGAGTGTGACGTCTGTGTATATGTGTGTCCCCAGGAGGGCAGGACTCTGTGGTCCTGAGTGGTGTGTGTGTGTGTGTGTGTGTGTGTGTGTGTGTATGTGTATCCCGAGGAGTGCAGGACTCTGTGGTCCAAACTGGGGTGTGTGTGTTTGTATGTCCCCTGGAGGGCAGGACCCTGTGGTCACGAGTGGGATGTGTGTGTCCCAAGGAGGGCAGGACTCTGTGGTCCTGAGTGGGGTGTGTGTTTTTGTATGTCCCCAGGAGGGCAGGACTCTGTGGTCATCAGTGGTATGTGTGTATGTGTATCTCCAGGAGGACAGGACTCTGTGGTTCTGAGTGTGTGTGTGTGTGAGTGTGTCTGTGTGTGTTTGTGTATATCCCTCGGAGAGCAGGACTTTGTGATCCTGAGTGGTGTGTGTGTGTGTGTGTGTGTGTGTGTGTGTCTTTGTGTCTGTCCCTAGGAGAGCAGGACTCTGTGGTCCTGAGTGCTGTGTGTATGTGTATTTGTGTGTCCCCAGAAGGGCAGGACTCTGTGGTTGAGTGGTGTGGTGCTGAAAGGTGTGTGTATGTCTGTGTGTGTGTGTGTGTGTGTGTGTGTATCCCAGGGATGACAAGACTCTGTGGTCCTGAGTGTTTTTTCTATGTATATTTGTGTCCCCAGGAGGGCAGGACTTGTGGTCCTATGTGGTGTGTGTGTGTGTGTCCAGATGGTCAGGACTCTGTTGTCCTGAGTAGTGTGTATGTTTGTTTGTGTGTCCCTCCTAGGGACATACACAAACACACACACACACACTCACATGACTGAATAAGGAGGGCATGACTCTGTGGTGCTGAGTGGTGTGTGTGTGTGTGTGTGTGTATCTGTGTGTCTCCAAGAGGACAGGAATCTGTCATCCAGAGTTTTGTGTGTGTGTGTGTGAGTGTGTGTGTGTGTGTTTGTCCCTAGGAGTGTAGGACTTTGTAATCCTGAGTTTTGTGTGTGTTTGTGTATGTGTGTGTGTGTGTGTGTGTGTGTCTGTGTCCCTAGAAGTATAGGACTCTGTGATACTCAGTGGTGTGTGTGTGTGTGTTTGTGTGTCCCTACGAAGGCAGGACTCTGTGGTCCTTAGTGCTGTGTGTATGTGTATTTGTGTGTCCCCAGGAGTGCAGGACTCTGAAGTCCTGAGTGGTGTGTGTATGTCTGAATTGTGTGTGTCTGTGTGTGTGTGTCCGCTAAAATGCAGGACTCTGTGGTCCTGATTGGTGTGTGTCTGTGTGTCCCTAGGAGGATTGGACTCTGTGGTCCTGAGTGGTGTGTGTGTGTGTGTGTGTGTGTGTGTGTATGTTTGTGTGTCCCCAGGAGGTCAGGAATATCTTGTCCTGAGTTGTGTGTGTGTGTCCCAGGGACAACTAGACTCTGTGGTCCTGAGTGTTTTTTTCTGTGTATATGTGTGTCCCCAGGAGGGCAGGACTCTGTGGTCCTATGTGGTATGTGTGTGTGTGTGTGTGTGTGTGTGTGTGTGTGTGTATCCCCATGAGTGCAGGACTCTGTGGTCCTAACTGGGGTGTGTGTGTTTGTATGTACCCTGGAGGGCAGGACCCTGTGGTCATGAGTGGGATGGGTGTGTTTGTGTGTGTCTCCAGGAGGGCAGGACTCTGTGGTCCTGAGTGGGGTGTGTGTTTTTGTATGTCCCCAGGAGGGCAGGACTCTGTAGAAGTCAGAGGTATATGTGTATGTATATCTCCAGGAGGACAGGACTCTGTGGTCCTGATTGGTGTGTGTATGTGTATGTGTATGTGTATTTGTGTGTGTGTGTCCAGATGGTCAGGACTTTGTGGTCCTGAGTAGTGTTTATTTGTGTTTGTGTGTTCCAAGGAGGGAAGGACTCTGTGGTGCTGAGTGGTGTGTGTGTGTGTGTGTGTGTGTGTGTGTGTGTATGTATGTGTGTGTCTCCAAGAGGACTGGTATCTGTGATCCTGAGTTGTGTGTGTGTGTGTCTGTGAATGTGTGTTTGTGTATGTCCCTAGGAGGGCAGAACTTTGTGATCCTGAGGGTGTGTGTGTGTGTGTCCCCTGAAGGGCAGGACTCTGTGGTCCTGAGTGCTGTGTGTATGTGTATTTGTGTGTCACCAGGAGGGCAAGACTCTGTGGTCCTGAGTGGTGTGTGTGTGTGTGTCTGTACGTGTGTGTGTGTGTGTGTGTATCCCCCAGAGGACAGGACTCTGTGGTCCTGATGGTGTGTGTCTCCCCAGGAGGACAGGACACTGTGGACCTAAGTGCTGTGTGTGTCCCCAGGAGGGCAGGATCTGTGATCCTGAGTGCAGTGTGTGTTTGTGTATGTGTGTGTGTGTGTATCCCCAGAAGGACTGGTCTCTGTAGTCCTGAGTGTTTTGTATGTGTATGTGTGTGTCTAGAGGAGGACAGGACTAGTTTTGGGGCTGGAGGCAAAGGACTATGGATAGGGGACAGAGACTAGGGATAGGGGAGAGGGACTGGGGTTGGGGACAGGGACTGGGGATAGGGAACAGGGATGGGGGATGGGGACAGGGACTGGGGATAGAGGACAGTGACTGTGGATGTGGACAGGGTCTGGGAATAGGGGACATGGTCTGGGGATAGGGCACAGGGACTTGGGATAGAGAGCTGGGACTAGGGATAGGGGCAAGGACTAGGGATAGGCGACAAGGGCTGTTGATAGGGTATAGATACTGGAGATAAGTGGACAGGGACTGGTGTTAGGGGCTGGGGACAAGGCCCTGGGGATAGGGGACAGGTACTAGGGACAGGGCACAGGGACTGGGGACAGGGGGCAGGGACTGGGGATAAGTGGACAGAGACTGGGGTTAGGTGCTGGGGACAAGGGACTGGGGACAGGTAGTAGGAACTGAGGATAGGGGACAGGGACTGGAGTTGGGGACAGGGACTGGGGTTGGGGACAGGGAATGGGGATTGGGACAGGGACTCAGGTTAGGGGGCAGGGACTCAGCCTCCAAGACCCTCTCAGCCCACAGACCCTCTCAGTCCCCAGATCCACACAGCCCACAGACCCTCACAGCCCCCAAACCCTCACAGTCACCAGACCCTCACAGTCCCTAGGCCCTCTCAGCCCCAGGACCCTCTCAGCCCCCAGACCCTCACAGTCACCAGACCCTCACAGCCCCCAGGCCCTGTCAACCCCCAGGCACTCTCATTCCCCAGACACTCACAGTAACTGGACCCTCATAGCCCCCTGACCCTCCCAGCCCCCACTCTCAGACCCCAGACCCACACAGCCCCCAGACCCTCACAACCCCCAGACCCTCAGAGCCCCCAAGACCCTCTCATCCCACAGACCCTCTCAGCCCACTGACCCTCATAGGCTCTAGACCCTCTCAGCCTCCAAGACCCTCATAGACCCTAGACCTTCTCAGCCCCCAAGACCTTCATAGCTCCCAAGACCCTCTCAGCCCCCAAGACCCTCATGGCTCCAACTCACAGCCCCCAAACACAACTTTCAAGACCCCCACGACCCCTGACTCTCCTAGCCGCCATCTGAGCACAGGGCCCTCCCCCACGATCCCACTCACCATGTTGACCTCTGACACCATGTGCATACTGGAGATGTCAATGTTCATGCCGACGGCCAACGAGGAGGACTGTGGGGCAGTAGTGACCACAGGCCTGAGTGTGGGTGGCAGCACTGAGGGCCCAGCCCAGGCCAGAGTCTACTTGCAGCCCCCAGCTCCTCCACAATAGGGGCCTCCCCACTGGATGCTGCAGTGGACAGAACCCTCCCCACTGGACAGAGAGGTGGACAGGAACTCCCCACTGGATGCTGCAGTGGACAGAAACTCCCCGATGGACACTGAGGAGGACAGGAATTTCCACTGGATACTGCTGTGGACAGAAACTCCTCAGTGGATGCTGCATTGGACAGGACCTTCCCCACTGGACAGTGAGGTGGACAGGGACTCCCCACTGGATGGTGCAGTGGACAGAAATATCCCGATGGACACTGAAGTGGACAGGAACTCCTACTGGATGTTGCAGTGGACAGAAATTCCCCAGTGGATGCTGCAATGGACAGGACCCTCCCAACTGGACAGAGAGGTGGACAGGAACTCCCCACTGGATGCTGCAGTGGACAGAAACTCCCCGATGGACACTGAGGAGGACAGGAACTCACACTGGATACTGCTGTGGACAGAAACTCCTCAATGGATGCTGCAGTGGACATGACCCTCCCCACTGGAAAGTGAGGTGGACAGGGACTCCCCACTGGATGGTGCAGTGGACAGAAATTTCTCGATGGACACTGAAGTGGACAGGAACTCCCACTGGATGTTGCAGTGAACAGAAATTCCCCAGTGGATGCTGCAATGGACAGGACCCTCCCCATTGGACAGTGAGGTGGACAGGAACTCGCACTGGATGTTACAGGGGACAGAAACTCCCCGATGGACACTGAGGTGGACAGCAACTTCCTTCTGTATGCTGCAGTGGACAGAAACAACCCACTGGGCCCCAGAGTGGACAGGGCCCTCTTTACTGGAAGCTGAGTATACAGCACCCTGCTTGCCCACTGGGCTCTGGGGTGGACACAGCACCTCTCCAGACCACAGGACACAGGTATCCCCACTTGTCTCAGGCAGCACTGGGACTACCATGTGCCCTCCCACCTTGTTCTGGACTGGACACTGCGCACAGGTCACACAGACTCGGGCCTCAGGCTAGAAGTGCTCTTGGTGGGCAGCACCCAGGAACTTGGGGTGCTTCAGGGAGGAGGGAGCAGTCAGCCACCAGGGACCCAGTGCAGCGCAGGGCTGGAGGTGGCGTTCACAGCCTGGACCCTGCAGGACACTCACAGGGCTGGACACCATTCACTCTCACCTGCACCCTCACCCCCTACTCCCTGCATGCCTCACCTATACCCCACCTTCTACCCCCAGCACCCCCTCACCTGCACCCTCACTCCCTACCCCCTGCATGCCTCACCTGCACCCCACCTCCTACCCCCTGCAACCCCTCACCCTCACCAGTACCCCACATCCTACACCCTGTAACCCCTCATCTGTACCCCACCACCTACCCCCTGCACCCCTTCACCTGCACCCCACCTCCTACCCCCTGCACCCCCTCACCTGTACCCCCTCACCGACAGCCCCACGTTCTCACCCCCTCACACCTGCAGCCCCTCACCTCCACCCCCTCAACTCCCATGAACCCCCTACTTCAGCATCCCTCTCCGCCCAGGCACCTATCACCCTCTACACCCAGCAACCTCACCTCCGAAGTCTGGCCACAGGCAGATGTCATAGCCTTTCAGCAGCCGGTCCACTTTGTCCTTCACCAGGGACATGTTACTGGGGTCACTTACACTGCGGGGAGGGGAACCTCAGTGCCTGGTGGGTGCTGCTCAGACCTGCCCACCCGAGGGGTCAGTTTCAAGGCCCAATGCCCCCCCCTGTAGGGAGGTCCTAGTCAGACCTGGTGGCAGATGTCGGGATGCCAAACCGCCTGAGGGGGCAGATCTTGGAATCCCAGCCTGACCGAGGGGGCAGATATTGGGGTCCCAGCCTGACTGAGTGGGCAGATCTCAGGGTCCCTGCCTGACTGAGGGGGCAGATCTCAGGGTCCCAGCCTGACCAGAGGTCAGTTCTGGGGTCCCAGACTGACCGAGGGGCAGTTCAGGGGGTTCCTGCCTGACCAGAGGGCAGTTCCGGGGTCCCAGCCTGACCAGGGGGCAGATCTCGCGGTCCCAGCTTACTGGAGGGGACAGATCTCAGGGTCCACGCCTCACTGGAGGGGGCAGATCTCGGGGTTCCTGCCTGACTGGAGGGAACAGATCTCGGGGTTCCAGCCTGCTGGAGGGGGCAGATCTCGGGGTCCCAGCTTGACCAAGGGGGCATATCTCGGGGTCCCAGCCTGAGCAAGGGGATCCCCGCCAGATGGGGCATTTCCGGGGTCCCTGCACCTGTCTTGGGTGCAGAAGGAGAGGTCCTGGCCCTATGGGGGCAGCCATTCTCGGGGTCCCACCAGCTGCTGGGATAAGCCCCTCACCTTCGCATGCACACCCAGGCCTGCAGCACCAGGAAGGGCCAGAGCCCACAGCCCGAATCCCCATCCTGAGCCTGAGCTCCTGTAGCAGCACTGGCAGAGGGGGGGGGGTGGCACATGTGCAGGCATGCAGGCAGGGGCAGGGCAGAGCAACCCAGTAGCCCCCAGGTGGAGCACCCCAAGGAGTGCCCTGAGGAGCGCCCCAGAGGAGCACTGTGCCTGAGCACCCAGAGGAGAACCTTGCCTGAGCACCTCAGAGAAGCACCCTTCCTGAACACCCAGAGGAGCACTCAGATGAGCACTGAGGATGAGCACTCAGGCTGAGCACCCTGGCTGAGGACCCCAGAGGAGAGTCCTGGAGGAGGGCCCCAGAGAGGGGTGTTTGGTGTCTAAATGCTTAGGGCACTGTGGGAGGCTCCTGAGGGAGGGCTGGGGCCTCTGTGCACTCAGCCAGATGAACTTAGCAAACTGGAACTGGGCGAGCTCCCAGGACAGGGGACTGGGGACAGGGGGCTGAGGACAGGGGACTGGGGACAGGGACTGGGGACGGGACTAGGACTGGGGACAGGGACTGGAACTGGGGAGAGGGGACTGGGAACTGGGGAAAGAGACTGGGGACTGGGTGTGGGGACAGGTGACAGGGACTGAGAACAGGGGACTGGGGAAAGGGAAAGGTTACTGGGGACTGGGGACTGGGGGCTGAGGACAAGGAACTAGGGATAGGGACTGGGGACAGGGACTTGTGACTGGACCTGGGTACAGGGACTGTGGACAAGGGATTGGGGACTGGGGACAGGGGACTGAGGACTGAGGGTAGAGGACTGGGGACTGGGACAGGGGACAGGGACTGAGAACAGGGGATTGTGGACTGGGGACAGAGACAGGGACTGGGGACAGGGGACTGAGGACTGGAGAGTAGGGGACTGGGGACTGGGACAGGTGACAGGGACTGAGGATGCGGACAGGGACTGGGAATAGGGGACAAGGTCTGGTAATAGGGCACAGGGACTTGGGATAGAGGGCTGAAACTGGGAATAAGGGTCAGGGACTGGGGATAGGGGACAGGGACTGGTTATAGGGTACAGGGACTAGGGAAAGGAGATAGGGACTAGGGATAGGGGGTAGGGACTGGGGATAAATGGACAGGGACTAGGGATAAGTGGACAGAGACTGGGTTTTGGTCCTGGGGACAAGGGATTGGGGTCAGGTAGCAGGAATTGTGGCTAGGGGACATGGACTGGGGATAGGGGGAAGGGACTGGGGATAGGGGGCAGGGACAAGAGATAGGGGGCAGGGATTAGGGATATGGGACAGGGACTGGGGATAGGGGACAGGGACTTGGTATACATTGACAGCGAATGAGGATAGGGGACAAAGACTGGGATAAGTGTACAGGGACTGATATTAGGGGCTAGGGACAAGGGACTGGGTTCAGGGGTCAGGAATTGGGGATAGGAGACATGACTGGGGATAGGGGACAGGGACTGGGGATAGGGTACAGGGACTGGGGATAGGGAACATTGACTGGGGATAGGGTACAGGGACTGAGGATAGAGGGCTGGGACTTGGGATAGGGGACAGGGACTGAGTATGGGAACAAGGAGTGTAGATAGGGGACTTGGACTGGGGATAAGGGGCAGGGACTGGGGATAAATGAAGAGGGACTGAGGACATGGGACAGGGACTGGGGATAATTGGACAGGGACTGTGTTTAGGGGCTGGGGACAAGGAACTTGGGTCAGGGGGAAGGAATTGGGGATAGGGCACAAGGACTGTGGATAGGGGACAGGGACTGGGTGTGGGGACAGGGACTGGGGATATGGGACAGGGACAGGGGATGGGGATATGGACTGGGGATAAAAGACAGGGACTTGGGATAAAGGGCAGGGACTGGGGATAGGGGACAAGGACTGGGAATAGGGGACAGGGACTGGGGATGCGGACAGGGACTGGGAATAGGGGACATGGTCTGGGGATAGGGCACAGGGACTTGGTATACATTGACAGTGAATGAGGATAGGGGACAAAGACTGGGATAAGTGTACAGGGACTGATATTAGGGGCTGGGGACAAGGGACTGGGTTCAGGGGTCAGGAATTGGGGATAGGAGACATGACTGGGGATAGGGGACAGGGACTGGGGATAGGGGACATTGACTGGGGATAGGATACAGGGACTGAGGATAGAGGGCTGGGACTTGGGATAGGGGACAGGGACTGGGTATGGGAACAAGGAGTTTAGATAGGGGACTTGGACTGGGGATAAAGGGCAGGGACTTGGGATAAATGAAGAGGGACTGAGGACAGGGACTGGGGATAGTTGGACAGGGACTGTGTTTAGGGGCTGGGGACAAGGAACTTGGGTCAGGGGAAGGAATTGGAGATAGGGCACAGGGACTGTGGATAGGGGACAGGGACTGGGTGTGGGGACAGGGACTGGGGATATGGGACATGGACAGGGGATGGGGATATGGACTGGGGATAGAAGACAGGGACTTGGGATAAAGGGCTGGAACTGGGAATAAGGGTCAGGGACTGGGGATAGGGGACAGGGACTGGGTATAGGGTACAGGGACTAGGGAAAGGAGACAGGGACTTGGGATAGGGGGTAGGGACTGGGGATAAATGGACAGGGACTAGGGATAAGTGGACAGGGACTGGGTTTTGGTGCTGGGGACAAGGGATTGGGGTCAGGTAGCAGGAATTGTGGCTAGGGGACATGGACTGGGGATAGGGGGAAGGGACTGGGGATAGGGGGCAGGGACAAGAGATGGGGGAAGGGATTAGGGATAGGGGGCAGGTACTGGGGATAAATGGACAGGGACTGGGGATAAGTGGACAGAGTCTGGGGTTAGGGGCTGTGGACAAGGGAATGGGGTCAGGGGGCAGGAATTAGGGTAGGTGACAGGGACTGGGGATAGGGGACAGGGACTGGGAATGGGGACAGGGACTGGGGATAGGGGACAGGTACTGGGTATAAATGGCAGGGACTAGGGATAGGTGACATGGACTGGGTATAGGGGATAGGGACTGGGGGTAAGGGGCATGGACTGGCAATAATTGGAGAGGGACTGGGGATAGGGGACAGGGACTGGGGATAAGTGGACAGGGACTGGAGATAGGGGACAGGGACTGGGGATAGGGGACAGGGACTGTGGATAGGGGACAGGGACTGGGGATAGGGAACAGGGGCTGGAAATAGGGGACAGAAACTGGGGATAGGGGCAGGGACTAGGGATATGGGACAAGGGCTGGGGATAGGGACAGGGACTGGGGATAAGTGGACAGGGACTAGGGTTAGGGGCTGGAGACAAGGGACTGGAGTTGGGGACAGGAATTGGGGATAGGAGACATGGACTGGGGATAGGGGACATGGACAGGGGATAGAGGGCAAGGACCGGGGATAGGGGACAGGGACTGTGGATAGGGGACAGGGACTGGGGATAGGGGACAGGGACTGTGGATAGGGGACAGGGACTGGGGATAGGGGACAAGGACTGGGGATAGGGGACAGGGACTGGGAATAGGGGGCTGGGGATAGGGACAAGGACTGGAGATAGGGTACAGAGACTGGCGATAGGGTTTAGGGACTGAGGATAGAGGGAAGGGACTTAGGATAGGGGACAAGGACTGGGGATAGGGGACAGGGACTGGGTGTGGGGACAGGGACTGCACATATTGGACAGGGACGGGGGATGGGGACAGGGACTGGGCATAGAAGACAGTGACTTGGGATAGAGGGCAGGGACTGGGGATAGGGGACAAGGACTGGGGATAGGGGACAGGGACTGGGGTTGCGGACAGGGACTGGAAATAGGGGACATAGTCTGGGGATAGGGCACAGGGACTTGGGATAGAGGGCTGGGATTGGGTATAAGGGACAGGAACTGGGGATAGGGGACAGGGGCTGGGGATAGGGGACAGGGACTAGGGATAGGGGGCAGGGACTGGGGATAAATGGACAGGGACTGGGGATAAGTGGACAGGGACTGGGTTTTGGTGCTTGGACAAGGGATTGGGTCAGGTAGCAGGAATTGTGGATAGGGGACAGGGACTGGGGATAGGGGACTGGGACTTGGGATGGGGACAGGGACCCTTGTGCCTAGTCTTCCTGCTTGTCCAAGGAAATGATAGACAGCCTATGGGCTGGACTTCCAGAGGGGCTTCTTGTGGGTGGTGGGTGGTGGCAGAGGTGCGGGTTGGGGGTGGGGGTTGGGGTGGGGGTGGTGGGGTGGGGTTGGGGTGCGGGAGTGGGGGGTGGGGTGGGGGTGTGTGGTGGGGGTGGGGGGCAGTGTGTGGTGGGGGTGCGGTTGAGGGTGGGGGTGTGTGGTGGGGGTGGGCGGGTGGGGTGGGGGTGGTGGGGTGGGGGGTGGGGTGAGGGTTGGGAGGTGGGGGTGGGGTGTGGAGTGAGGGTGGGAGGTGGGGTGACGGTTGGGGGTGTGTGGGTGGAGTGAGGGTGGGGGCTGGGGGTGGCAGGTGTGGGGATTGGGGGGTGGGTGTGGGGTGGGGGGTGGTTTGGGGAGTGGTGGGTGGGGTTGGGGTGGGGGGGTGGTGTGTGGAGTGATGGGTGGGGTGGGTTTGGAGGGTGTCGGCGGGGGTTGGGGTGTGGGTGGGGGTTGGGGGTTTTGTGGGGGGGTTGGGGGGTGGGTGGGGGGTTTGGGGGTAAGGGGGTTGGGGGTGGGGTGGAGGTTGTTGGTTGGGAGTGGTTGTGGGGGGTATGGTGGTGGTGTGTGGGTGTGGGGGAGGGCGTCGGGGTTGGGGTGTTGGTGTGGGGGTTGGGGGTATGGGGGAGAGGTTTGGGGGAGGGGGGACTGCGGCTCTGTGGGGAAGCATGGCTGGGGCAGGGTGCTCCAAGGGTTGGGCCTACCAGCCCTGCGCCATGGGCCTCCCTCAGGCCAGGGCCGCGCCTTGCTGCACCTTCTTTGGTCTCACTGGGACAGGAGGGGAGGGGGCCGCTGCCAGGCGCATGGCAGGGGTCAGGGCAGGAGCACGCCGCCTAGGGTGGCATGGACAGGAAGAGGCAGAACAGGAAGCCCACCACCAGCCAGCCTACCGTGCACTCCGCAGCGCCCAGCCGGGCAGTGCCTGCAGTCACCAGTCCCAGGTTGCCTCCACTGCTGCCACCGCCTCCTCCTCCTCCTCCGCAGCCGCCGCCCACCACCTGCATGCGCCGGAAGTGGAGCGCATAGGCCATCGCCAGTTTCCGGTGGACAAGCAGGAAGACGAGGCATGACGACAGCAGGCCTGTGCTGGCTGTGCACCAACGCTGGATGCTGGAGCAGGAGGAACAGCCTCCAGCTAATGGCTGCGGCCGCCTACCAGAGCTGGGACTTGGGGCTGCTCTGGGTGAGGTGCCTGAATCCCTGGAGCCCAGAAAAGATGGTCGCTAGGTCCACACGCTGCTCCAGGCCCAGCTGTGTCACCAACAGTAAGTTCTTTATAATGTTTACTATATTCTAATCAAATGCTGCCTATATAATAAAAAATTTAAAAAATATTTATGAATATGTAATATTTATAAATATTGTTTATATTTAAATATTTATATTTGCACTCTTATTTATTTTTTATCAAATATTATAATGTGTAGATGGTGCGAGGTGCCAGGGAGGTGAGTGGTGCGGAAGCGGGGGGGGGGGGGTGCATGGGAGGTGAGGGGAAGGAGGTGAGGGGTTGCAGGTGTGAGAGGGTGAAAACGTGGGACTGTAGGTGAGGGGCTGCAGGTGAGGGGGTGCACTCTGTAGTAGGTGGGGATATAGGTGAGGGGGTGCACTCTGTAGGAAGTGGGGATGTAGGTGAGGGGGTGCAGGAGGTAGGAGGTGGGGTACAGTTGAAGGGGTGCAGGGAGTAGGAGAGTAGGGTGCAGGTGAGGGGCTACAGGAGAATGTGGGTTTGGGGGCTGTGGGTTTTGGGGCTGTGGGTTTGGGAGGCTGTGGGTTGGGGGATTATGGGTTTGTGGGCTATGGGTTTGGGTGGCTGTGGGTTTGTTGGCTGTGGTGTTTAGGGGCTGTGGGTTTTGGGGCTGTGTGTTTGGGCTGTGGATTTGGTTGGCTGTGGGTTTTTGGGTCTGTGGCTTTTAGGGGCTGTGGCCTGGAGGTCTATGGGTTTGGTGGTCTGTGTGTTTGGGAGGCTGTGGGTTTGTGGCCTGTGGTTTTTAATGGCTGTGGGTTGGGGGGCTGTGGGTTTAGGAGGTTGTGTGTTTTGGGGCTGTGGGTTGGGGGGTTTTGGGTTTAGGGGGCTGTGGGTTTTGGGGATTTGGGTTTGTGGGCTGTGGGTTTGTGGGCTGTGGATTTTAGGGGCTGTGGGTTTGGGGGCCTGTGTATTTGAGGGGCTGTGGGTTGGGGGGCTGTGTTTTGGAGGGTTGAGGGTTTAGGGCCTCTGTTTGGGGGCTTTGGGTTTGGGGGGCTGTGGGTTTTGTGGTTGTGGGTTGGGGGCTGTGTGTTTGGTTGTTGTGGGTTTGGGGCTGTGTGCTTGGGGGCTATGGGTTTGGGGGGCTGTGGGTTTGGGGAGCTGTGGGATTTTGGTGCTGTTGTTTTGTGGGCTGTGGGTTTCTGGGTTGCGGGTTGAGGCACTGTTGTTGGAGGGCTGTGGATTGGGGGGTTGTGGTTTTGGTGGCTGTGGATTTGGGCAACTGTTGGTTTGGGGGTTGTGCGTTGTGTGGCTGTAGGTTTGGGGGCTGTGTATTTGGTGATTGCAACGTGGTGGCTGTTGGATTGAGGTGCTCTGAGGCCCTGGTCCTGATGAACCCCCCTCCCCCATCCAGTTTTGAAAGCACTGGCCTGGCCCTGGCTCCTGGGGCTCTCAGTGGCTCTATGGGCAGAAAGCCCTGGACCTGAAGTCAAATGGCCACCAGGGACTCAGCTGTGCAGGACAGGAAGCAGGAGGAGGGGGTGCTGTAGGGACACCTGGGGGGGCTCCAGAGGAGAAGGGAACCTGGGGTGCTGCAGGGACACCTGGGGTTGTTCAGGGGCCTGGGGTGCTGAGACAGGAGGGAGCCTGAGGTTGTTCAGGGGTCTGGGGTGCTGATGGGACAAGGTGGCCTGAGGGTGTTCATGGGCCTGGCGTGCTGAGGGGCAGAGGAGGCCTGAGGGTGTTCAGGGGCCTGCGGTGCTGAGGGGAGAAGGGGGGGCTGAGGGTGTTCAGGGGCCTGGGGTACTGAGTGCAGGGGGCCTGAGGGTGTTAAGAGTCCTGGGGTGCTGAGTGGAGGGGGCCTGAGGGTGTTCAGAGGCCTGGGGTTCTGAGAAGAGGAGGGGGCCTGAGGGTTTTCAGGGTGTTCCCCTATCCTCAGCCCCCTGTCTCCAGTCCCAGTCCCCTGTTCCCAGTCCCCTATTCTCAATACCTGTCCCCAGTCCCAGTCCCCAGTCCCCTGTCCTCAGTCCCTGTACCCAGTCCCCTGTCCCCAGTCCCCATCCCCAATCCCTTGTCTTCAGACCCTGTCTCCAGTTCCAGTCCCCTGTCCCCAGTCTCTGTCCCCAGTCCACTGTCCTATGCTGCCTGTCCCCAGTTTCCTGAACCTGTCCTCAGTCCCGTGTCCTCAGTTACTGTACCCAGTCCCAGTCCCTGTCCCTGGTCAACAGTCCCCAGTCCCCTGTCCTGCGAGCTCACCCAGTTCCAGTTCCAGTTCCAGGAGTAGGGGCCTTGAGGTTGTTCAGGGGCCTGGGGTGCGGAGGGGAGGAGGGGACCTGAGGGTGTTCAGGGGCCAGGGGTGCTGAGAGGAGGAAGGGGCCTGAGGGTGTTCAGGGGCCTGGGATGCTGAGAGGTGGATGGGTCCTGAGAGTATTCAGGGGCCAGGGGTGCTGAGAGGAGGTTGTTTGAGGGTGTTCACAGGCCTGGGGTGCTGAGAGGAGGAGGGGGCCTGAGGGTGTTCTGGGGCCTGGGGTGCTGAGAAGAGGAGGGGGCATGAGGGTGTCCAGGGGCCTGGGGTGCTGAGGGGAGGAGGGGGCCTGAGGGTGTTCAGGGGTCTGGGGTGCTGAGAGGTGGATGGGTCCTGAGAGTATTCAGGGGCCAGGGGTGCTGAGAGGAGGTTGTCTGTGGGTGTTCACAGGCCTGGGGTGCTGAGAGGTGGGTGGGGCATGAGGGTATTCAGGGGCCTAGGGTGCTGAGAGGAGGAGGGGGCCTGAGGGTGTTCAGGGGCCTAGGGGAGTAGGGGTTGTGAGGGTGTTCAGGGGTGCTGAGATGTGGAGGGGCCCTGAGAGTATTCAGAGGTCTGGGGGGCTGAGAGGTGGGTGGAGCATGAGGGTATTAGGGGCCTAGTGTGCTGAGAGGAGGAGGGGGCCTGAGGGTGTTCAGGGGACTGGGGTGCTGAGAGGAGGAGGGGGCCTGAGGATGTTCAGAGGTCTGTGGTGCAGAGAGGAGGAGGCAGCCTGAGGGGGTGCTTAGTGGAGGAGGGGCCCTGAGGGTGTTCAGGGGCCTGGGGTGCTGAGAGGAGGAGGGGGCCTTAGTGTGTTCTGGGTCCTGAGGTACTGGGAGTAGGGGGCCTGAGAGTGTTCAGGGGCCTGAGGTTCTGAGGGGAGGTTTGGGCTTGAGTGTGTTCAGGGTCCTGGGCTGCTGAGAGGAGGGGTTTGAGGGTGTTCAGGGGCCTGGGGTGCTGAGAAGAAGAGGAGGCCTGAGGGTGTTCTGGGGCCTGGATTGCTGAGAGGAGGAGGAGGCCTGAGGGTGTTCAGAGGCCTGGGGTGCTGAGAGGAGGAGGAAGCCTGAGGGTGTTCAGAGGCCTGGGGTGCTGAGAGGAGGGGGCCTGAGGGTGTTCAGGGGCTTGGGGTGCTGAGTGGTGGAGGAGGACTGAGGGTGTTCAGGGGCCTCGGGTTCTAAGGGGAGCAGAGGGTCTTTGGGTGTTCAGGGGCCAAGGGTGCTGAGGGGACATCGGGCCTGAGGGTGTTCAGGGGTTCTGGGGTGCTGAGAGGAGGAGGAGCCTGAGGGTGTTCAGGGGACTAGGATGCTGAGAGGTAGGGGCCTGAGTGTGTTCAGGGTCCTGGGGTGATGGGAGGAGGGGGCATGAGGGTGTTCAGGGGCCTGGGTTGCTGAGAGGAGGAGGGGGCCTGAGGGTGTTCAGGGACTTAGGGTGTTGAGAAGAAGGGGCCTGAGGGTGTTCAGAGGCCTGGGGTGCTGAGAGGAGGAGAGGGCCTGTGGGTGCTCAGGTCCAGGGGTGCTGAGAGGAGGAGGGGGCCTGAGGGTGATCAGAGGCCTGGGGTGCTGAGAGGAGGAGGGGTCCTGAGGGTGTTCAGGGGCCTAGGATGTTGAGAGGAAGGGCCCTAAGGGTGTTCAGTGGCCTGGGGTGCTGAGGGGAGGACAGATCTGAGGGTATTCAAGGGCCTGGGGATGCTCCATGGGTGCTTAGGCACAGTGCTCCTCTGGGAGCATTCCTCAGGATGCTCCTTGGGGTTCTCTTCCTGGGAGCTACTGTGGTGCTTTGCCCCTCCCCTGCTCTCCCCTTCACACCCCTCCCTGCCCCCACTGGTCCACCTGTGCATGTGCTTCCCCACATTCAGCCAGTGTGGCTGCTGGGAGCACAGCCATAGAATGGAAGGTACGGGCTCAGGGGCTGCTGGCTCTGGCCCTTCTGGTACTGCTGGCCACGGTGTGCGCACAGAGGTGCTTATCCCACAAGCCTGGCAGGGGGGTGCGGGGCTGCCCTGGGGGAAACTGCACCCCAGCAGCTGGTGGGACCCCGAGAATGGCCACCCCCATAGTGCCAGGACCCCTCTGTCTATACCCCAGACTGGGTGGGGGTCCCGGAACTGCACCCTGCAGCAGGGGGCCATGGAACAACCCCTCGGTCAGGCTGGGACCCAGAGATCTTCCCCCTCCAGTGGGCTGGGACCCTAGTGGAGGAGTGGGGGCTGCAAGTGGACGCTGGGCTCGACTGGGCCATCAGGGCTGCCGCCCACACTCAGGCCTGTGGTCACTGCTGCCCCATAGGATCCCCCCTGGTGGCTGTCAGCATGAACATAGACATCTCCAGTATCAACATGGTGTCAGAGGTCAACATTGTGAGTGGGATCGTGGGGGAGGGGCCTGTGGTCAGATGGCGGCTAGTTGAGTCAGGGGTTCTGGGGATCATGGAAGCTGTGAGAGTCTGGGGGCTCTGAGTTGGGGGCCATGAGGGTCTTGGGGGCTGAGAGAGTCTGGGGGCTGTGAGGGTTTGGGTGCTGTGAGGGTCTCGGGGATGAGATTGTCTTGGGGGCTGAGAGGGTCTGGGGGCTGTGAGGGTCTTAGGACTGTGAGGGTCTGAGGGCTGTGAGGGCTTGTGGGCTGAGAGGGTCTGGGGGCTGTGAGAGCCTGGGGACTGTGGGGGTCTGGGGGCACTGAGGGTCTGGGGGCTGAGAGGCCTGGGGGCTGTGAGGGTCTGGGGGCTGAGAGGGTCTGCGGGCTATGAGGATCTTGGGGGCTGAGAGCTTCTGGGGGCTATGTTGGTCTTGGAGGCTCAGAGGGTCTGGTGGATATGAGGGTCTGGGATCTGTGAGGGTCTGGGGTTGTGAGGGTTTGGGGGATAAGAGGTTCTAGGGTCTGTGGGGCCCTGTGGGCTGAGAGGATCTGGGGCTGTGAATCTGCAAGTTGTAAGGAGGGGGGCTGTTATGGTCTGGGGGCTGTGAGGGTCTAGGGTTGTGAGGTTTGGGAGTTGTGATTGTGGGGTTGTGAGGGTCTCAGTGCTTGTGGGTCTGGGGAAATATGAGTTGGGAGCTGTGAGTTGGGGAAACGGGGTTGGTGGCTGTGAGGTGAGGGCTTTGGATAGGGGGCTGTGGGTTTGGGTTTGTGGGTTTTGCGGCTATTGGTTTTTGGGTCTGTGGGTTTGTGGGCTCTGGGAATAAGGGGCTATGGGTTTGGGGGCTGTTGTTTTGGGTGGCTGTGGATTGGGGGGCTATGGGTGTGGTGATTGTGGTTTTTGGGGCTGTGGGTTTTGGGCTGTTGGTTGGGGGGTTGTGGGTTTGTGGGCTGTGGGATAGTGGGTTGTGGTGTTTAGGAGCTGTGGGTTTAGGGGCTTGGGTTTGGGGCTGTAGGTTTGGTGGCCAGTGGGTTTGAGTGGCTGTGGATTTGTGGTTCTGTGTTTTTTGGGGCTGTGGACTGTGGGTCTATTAGTTTGGGGGGCTGTGTGTTTGGGCGGCTGTGGGTTTGTGGCCTGTGGTCTTTAGTGACTGTGGGTTGGGGGGCTGTGGGTTTAGGAGACTGGGTTTTAGGGCTGTGGGTTGGTGGTTGTGGGTTTAGAGGCATGTGGGTTTTGGGACTTTGGGTTTGTGGACTGTGGGTTTGGGGGCTGTGGTTTTTGGGCGTTGTGTGTTTGGGTGGCTGCGGGTTTTAGGTTTGTGGCTTTGGGGTTTGTGGCTTTGGGGGTTGTGGGTTTTGGGTTTGGGGAATGTGTGTTTCGGGTTTGTGGGTTGGGGGGCTGTGGTTGGGGGTTATGAGTTTGGGAGCTGTGGGTTTGGTTGTTGTGGGTTGGGGGCTGTGGGTTGGGGGGCTGAGGGTTGGGGGTCTGTTGGTTTGGGTTTTGTGGTTTGTGGAACTGTGGGTGTAGGGCTGTAATGGGTATTGTGGGTTGGGGCACTGTTGGTGGGCTGTGTTCTAGGGGGCTATGGGTTTGTCGGATTTTGTTTGTGGGCTGTGGGTTTGGGGCACTGTGGATTTTTGGGGTTGTTAGTTTGTGGGTTGTGGGTTGGGGCACTGCTTGTGGGGGTCTGTGGGTTCGGGTTTGTGTTTTGGGGGCATGAGGTTTTTGTGGGCTCTTGGTTTGTGGGTTGTGGGTTGGGGGGCTGTGGATTTGGATGCTGTGTGTTTGGTGATTGCAAGGTGGTGGCTGTTGGTTTGAGGTGCTCTGAGGCCCTGGTCCTTATGATTTCCCCCTCCCCCATCCAGTTCTGAAAGCATTGTTCCCAGATTCAGAAGGACCCTTAGGACATTAGGTTTGAAAGGTCTTCCTCATGGTGGGCTTGGTGTCCTGCTGTGCGGTGTCCTTGGGGGCCGCATCACAGATGGGTAGCAGTGAGGACATGGTGGCCTGGAGTGATGAGGGCGGGCATCTGGGGAGCTGGGGTCTGGGGTCTAGGACCTGCAGTGATGGGGGATCTGGGGGAGCGGGGACCTGGAGGGGTTGAGTTTCTGGTGTGATGTGGGCGTGGATCTGGGGGGCAGGGTTTTGGATTCCAAGACCTGGAGATGGAGGAGTAGGGGTCTGGGGTGAAGGGAATCTGGGGACCTCAGTGATGGGGTTGGAGGTCTGGGGATTGAAGACTTGGAGTGATGGGGCTGGGGTCTGGGGGTCAAGGTCCTTGAGTGATGTACGCGGGGGTCTGTGGGTCGAGGTCCTGGTGTGATGTAGGTGGGGGTCTGGGGGGCACATACCTGGTGTGATGTGGGAGGGCGTCTTGGGGCCAGTGGTCTGGGTTCCATGACCTGGATATATGAGGGGGAGGGGGTCTGGGGTGAAGGAGATCTTGGTTCAATGACCCAGAGATATTGATGCCGGGATCTGAGGGCCAGGGACCTGGGGGTCCAGGACCTGGAACTGATAGGTGCCGGGGGTCTGTGACTGGGCCTGTGGTTGGGTGCTGGGCCCACCATGGAGGTTTGCTTTACAGCATCACCACCTGATGGCTGGTTGGGCACTGCAGCCTCTTGCCCACCCCTCTGCATGGGCGTGGGGGACATGTAGGTGACCAGAGGGGTGACAGTTAGGTGACCCATGGCTATGGACATCTGGGGCCCAGCGGCGGGGACACCTAGGGCAGGGGACTTTTGGGGTCCTGGGGGCGGGTCCCTTTGTGGCCAGAATTGGGACGCCTGGGTGACTGGCTGGGGACACCTGGGAACCCAGGGGCAGGGACATCTGGGGCAGGGAGACACCTGGGGGTCTGGGACCGGACATCTGGGGCCAGAGGGTGAACACCTGGGTGGGGACACACCTGAGGGCCCGGGGTGGGGACACCTGGGGCAGAGATACCTGGGGGCCTGAACCTGATATCTTAGGTGGACAGGGGACACCTGGGGTGGGGGAAAACTGGGGGCCCGGGGCATGGACACCTGGGGCGGGGAGAGACCTGGGCGCTTCAGACCAGACATCTTGGGATAGACGGGGGCATCTGAGGTGGGGGGAAACCTGGAGGCCCAGGGTGTGGACACCTGGTGTGGAGATAGACATGGGGGCCTGGGACTGGACATCTGTGGGGATTCGTGGGGGGGACCTGGGGTGGGGGAAAACCTGGGGATCCGGCGGAAATCTGGGGACTTGGGGAATACCTGGGGTGGGGATTCCTGGGGGCCATGGACTGTACATCTGGGTGTGGATTGGGGACACCTGGGGTGGGGGGAAACCTGGGGGGGACCGGGGAGGGGACACCTGGGACAGGGATTCCTGAGGGTCGCTTAGGCTTCCTGGGAGGAAGCTGGGAAGCTGGGCCTGGGGGTCAGGAAAACCTGCAGTAGGGAACACCTAGAGGGACACCTGAGGGCAGGGACATCTAGGGGTTTGGAGGCCCAGAATAAACCTTGGGGGTGGACACTTGTGGCTCCACCAGAGCCCAGCCTGGGAATATTTGTGCTGCATCAGCATCACCTGGTGGCCTCTGCATGCAGTGCAAACACCCTGCAGCTGGCAGCCCTCATAGCTGCCCACCCTCTATACCAGGCCCCAAGTGACAGTGGTGCCCAGAGGCCCAACACCGTTTCCCCAAGGTCTGGAGTACAACTGGACTCCCAGTGTGTACTGAGTCTGCTGAGAGTAAGCACGTGTGTCCAGCACTGGCTTGGCCCTGGCTTGTGGGGGTCTCAGTGGCTCTATGGGCAGGAAACCCTGGACCTGGAGTCAAATGGCCACCAGGGACTCAGCTGTGCAAGACAGGAATCAGGAGGAGTGGGTGCTGCAGGGACACCTGGGGGGCTCTATAGGAGGAGGGGCCTGAGGGTGTTCAGGGGCCTGTGGTGCTGAGAGGAGGAGGGGGCCTTAGGGTGTTCAGGGACCTGAGGTGCTGAATGGAGGAGGGGCCTTAGGGTGGTTAGGGGCCTGGGGTGCTGAGAGGAGGAGGGGGCCTGAGGGTGTCCAGGGGCCTGGGGTGGTGAGGGGAGGAGGCTTCCTGAGGGTGTTCATGGGCCTGGGGTACTGAGAGGAGGAAGGAGCTTGAGGGTGTTCAGAGGCCTGGGGTGCTGAGAGGAGGAGGAGGCCTGTGGGTGATCAGAGGCCTGGGGTGCTGAGAGGAGGAAGGGTCCTGAGGGTGTTCAGGGGCCAGGGGTGCTGAGAGGAGGAGGGGGCCTGAAGGTGTTCAGGGCATTCCCCTGTCCTCAGCCCCCTGTCCCCAGTGCCCTGTCCCTGTCCCCAGTCCCCTGTTCTCAGTCCCAGTCCCCTGTTCCCTGTCCCCAGTCCCTGTCCCCAGTCCCTCAGTCCCCAATCCTTTTCCCCTGTCCCCAGTCCCAGTTGTCCCCAGTCCTAGTCCTCAGTCTCCAGTCCCCAGCCCCCTGTCCCCAGTCCCTGTCCTGGAAACTTGCCCAGTTCCAGTTTGCTAAGTTTATCTGGCTGAGTGCACAGAGGCCCTGCCCTCCATCAGGAGCCTGCCTGCACCCCACAGTGCCCTAAGCACTCAGACACCAAGCACCACACCCTGGAGCCCTCCTCTGGGACCCTCCTCTGGGGTGCTCAGCCGGGATGCTCAGCCTGAGTGCTCAGCTTGGGGTGCTCATCCGGGATGCTCATCCGAGTGCTCCTCTGGGTGCTCAGGCAGGGTGCTCCTCTGGGTGCTCAAGCAGGGTGCTCTCTGGGTGCTCAGGCAGGGTGCTCCTCTGTGTGCTCAGTTAAGGTGCTCTTCTTGGGCTTTCCACAGGGCACTCCTTGGGGGGTTGCGCCTAGGGGGTGCTGGGGTGCTCTACCCCAACCTGCCCCTTCCTGCCCCTGCTGGAGCACCTGTGCATGCACCACCCCCATTCCACCAGTGTGGCTGCTCTCCCCGCTGCCACAGAATGGGGGGCAAGGGGCTCAGGGCTGTGGGCTCTGGTCCTTCAGTGCTGCTGGCCGTGGTGTGCGTGCAGAGGTGCTTATCCCGCAAGCCATCCGGGGGGCATGGGGCTGCCCTGGGGGGGAACTGCAACCCAGCAGCTGGCAGGAACCTGAGAATGGCCTCCCCCATAGGACCAGGACCCCTCTGCCTGCACCCCAGACTAGGTGGGGGCCCTGGAACTGCTCCCTCCATCAGGGGAACCTGGAACAGCCCCTCAGTCAGACTGGGACCCCAAGATCTGCCCCCTCAGTCAGACTGGGACCCCGAGATTTGCCCCCTCCAGCAGGCTGGGACCCTGGTGGAGGAGATGGGGGCTGCAAGTGGACGCTGGGCTCGGCTGGGCCCACACTCAGGTCTGTGGTCACTGCTGCCCCACACCCCCACCCCGGTGGCTGTAGGCATGAACATCAACATCTCTAGTATCAACATGGTGTCAGAGGTCAACATGGTGAGTGGGACTGTGGGGGTAGGGCCTGTGGTCAGATGGCAGATAGGAGAGTCAGGGGTCGTGGGAGTCTTGGAAGCTGTGAGGGTCTGGGATCTGTGAGTTGGGGGCCATGAGGGTCTTGGGGGCTGAGAGGTTCTGGGGGCTGAGAGGGTCTTGGGGGCTATGAGGGTCTTGGGGGCTGAGAGGGTCTGGGGGCTATGAGGGTCTTGGGGGCTGAGAGGTTCTGGGGGCTGTGAGGGTCTGGGGGTTGTAAGGGTCTGGAGGCTGTGAGGGTCTGGGGGCTGAGAGTGCCTGAGGGCTGTGAGGGTCTGGGGACTGTGAGCTTCTCGGCGCTGAGAGGGCCTGGGGGCTCTGAGGGTCTGCGGTCTGTGAGGGTCTGGGGGCTGTGGGGGTCTGGGGGCTCTGAGCATCTGGGGGCTGAGAGGGCCTGTGGGCTATGAGGGTCTGAGGGCTGTGAGGGTCTAAGGGCTGTGAGGTTCTGGGGGCTGTGGGGGTCTTTAAAGCGGTTAGGGTCTGGGGGCTGTGAGTTGTCAGCCATGAGTGTCTTGGGGTCTGAGAGCGTCTGCGTGCTGAGAGGTTCTGGTGGCCTGTGTGTCTTGAGGGCTGTGAGGGTCTTGGGGCTATGAGGGTCTGAGGTCTGAGAGGGTCTGGGGGCTCAGTGGGTCTGCGGGCTATGAGTATCTTGGGGGCTGAGAGCGTCTGGGGGCTATGAGGGTTTTGGAGGCTCAGAGGGTCTTGGGGACTGTGATAATTGGGGGTTGAGAGGGTCTGGGAGCTGTGAGGGTCTTGGGGTTTATGATGGTCTTGGGGGCTGAGAGATCTTAGGGGCTATGAGGGTCTTGTGGGCTGTTAGTGACTTTGGGCAATGAGTGTCTTGGGGGCTGTTATGGTGGGGGCTGTGAGCGTCTTGGGGGCTATGATTGTTTGGGCTCTGAGAGGGTCTGAGGACTGTGAGGGTCTTGGGGGCTTGAGGGTCTGGGGTGTGAGAGGGTCTGGGGATTGTAAATCTGCAGGTTGTGAGTAGGGGGGCTGTGAGGGTCTAGGGCCTGTGAGTTCTAGGTGTTGTGATTGTGGGGTTGTGAAGGTCTTGGTGCTGTGTGGGTCTGGGGAACTATGAGTTGGGAGCTGTGAGTTGGGGGAACGCATTTGGTGGCTCTGAGGTGAGGGCTGTGGATTGGTGGTCTGTGGGATTGGGATTTTGGGTTTGTGAGGGTGTTGGTTTATGGGTCTGTGGGTTTGGGGGTTGTGGGATTTAGTGGCTGTTGGTTTTGCGGCTGTTGGATTGGGGGATGTGGATTGTCCTACCCTCCTTGGGACATACACACATAGCACTCAAGACCACAGAGTTCTGCCCTCTTGGGGACACACAAATACACACACACCACTCAGGACCACAGAGTTTTGTCCTCCTAGGGAAAGAGACACATACACTAACACACACATACACACACACACACACACACACACACACACACACACACACTCAGGACCACAGAGTCCTGCCCTCAGGGGGATAAACATACACACACACACACACACACACACACACACACACACCAGTCAAGACTAAAGAGTCCTGTCCTCCTTGGGACACACACACACACACCACTTAGGATCCCAGAGTCCTGCCCTCCTGTGGACAAACACACACACACACACACACACACCACTCAGGACTACAGATTCCTGTCCTCCTGTAGACACACACACATACACACAAACACACACTACTCAGGACCATGAGTCCTGCAATCCTGGGGACACACAAACACACATACACACTACTCAGGACCACAGGGCCCTGTCCATCTGGGGCCTCACACACATACACATACAGACACATACCACTTGGACCACAATGTCCTGACATCATGGACACATACACACACTCATGACCACAAAGTCCTGCTTTCCTGCAGACATATACATACACACACACACACACCACTCAAGACCACAGAGTCCTGCATACAGGGAACATACCCACATACACACTCAGGACCATGATCCTGCCCTCCTGGGGACGCACCAAACATACACACCACTCAGGACCACAGAGTCCTGACCCACTGGGGACACACACACACCACTCAGGACCAGAGATTCCTGTCCTCCTGGGGATACACACACACACACACAAACACACACAAAATCAGGATCACAGAGTCCTGCCCTCCTGGGGAACACACATACACACACACACACCACTCAGGACCACAGAGTTCTGCCCTCCTGGGGACACACAAATACACATACACGCAACACTCAGGACCACAGAGTCCTGCCCTCCTGGGGACACAGACACACACACACACACATACCACTCAGGATCACAAAGTTCTGCCCTCCTAGGGACATACACAAACACACACACACACACACACACATACACTCACACACACAACTCAGGATCACATATTCCTGTCTTCTTGGAGACAAACACAGACACACACGCACACAAACAGACACACACACACACACACACACACACACACACACACACACCACTCAGCACCACAGAGTCCTGCCCTCCTTGGAATACAGAAACACACATACACATTACTCAGGACCACAGAGTCCTGACCATCTGGGGACACACACACACACACACACACACACACACACACCACTCAAGACCACAGAGTTCTGTCCTCCTGGAGATATACATACACACATACCACTCACGACCACAGAGTCCTGCCCTCCTGGAAACATACAAAAACACATACCCACTCAGGACCACAGAATCATGCCATCCTGTGACACACACACACACCACTCAGGATCACAGAGAACTGTCCTCCTTGGGGCACACATGTACAAACACACACCACTAAATCCCACAGAGTCCTGTCCTTCTAGGGACACACAGACTCACACCACTCAGGACCACAGAGTTCTGCCCTCCTGGGGACACACAAATACACATACACGCAACACTCAGGACCACAGAGTCCTGCCCTCCTGGGGACACAGACACACACACACACACACATACCACTCAGGATCACAAAGTTCTGCCCTCCTAGGGACATACACAAACACACACATACACTCACACACACAACTCAGGATCACATATTCCTGTCTTCTTGGAGACAAACACAGACACACACGCACACAAACAGACACACACACACACACACACACACACACACACCACTCAGCACCACAGAGTCCTGCCCTCCTTGGAATACAGAAACACACATACACATTACTCAGGACCACAGAGTCCTGACCATCTGGGGACACACACACACACACACACACACACACACACACACACACACACACCACTCAAGACCACAGAGTTCTGTCCTCCTGGAGATATACATACACACATACCACTCACAACCACAGAGTCCTGCCCTCCTGGAAACATACAAAAACACATACCCACTCAGGACCACAGAATCATGCCATCCTGTGACACACACACACACCACTCAGGATCGCAGAGAACTGTCCTCCTTGGGGCACACATGTACAAACACACACCACTAAATCCCACAGAGTCCTGTCCTTCTAGGGACACACAGACTCACACCACTCAGGAGCACAGAGTCCTGCCCTCCTGTGGACACACACAAACACACACACACACACACACACACACACACAACTCAGGACCACAGAGTTCTGTCCTCCTGGGGATACACACACATAGACACACACACAATACACACACACACCACACAGGACCACAGACTACTGTCATTGTGGGGACACACAAACACACACACGCCACTCAGGACCACAGAGTCCTGCACTTCTGTGTACATAAACACACACACACCACTCAGGACTACAGAGACCTGTCTCCTGGGGACACACACACACCACTAAGAACCACAGTGTCCTGTCTTCTGGGGACAAACACAGACACACACACACACACACACACAGAGACACAAACTCAAGAGCACAGAGTCCTGAATCCTGGGGACATACACACATCACTCAGGACCATGAGCCCTGTCCTTCTCGGGACACACACATATAAGTACACACCACTCAGGACCACAGAGTCTTACACTTCAGGGAACACACACACATACACACACACTGCACTCAGGATCAGAGTCCTGCCCTCCATGGGACATACACACACACAGCACTCAGGAAGACAGTGTCCTGTCCTCCTGGGGACACACAAACACACGCACACACAGACACACAATCAGGACCACAGAGTCCTGTCCTCCTGGGGATACACACACACACACGCACACACACACATACAGACACACACAGCACTCAGGACCACAGATTCCTGCCCTCCTGGGGACATACAAATACACATACACATACCACTCAGGACCATAGAGTCCTGCCCTTCTGGGGACAAACAAAACACATACACACAGCACTCAGGACCACAGAGTCCTGCCCTCATGGGGACACACAAACACATACACACACACACACCACTGAGGACCACAGATTCCTGTCCTCCTGGAGACACACACACATACACACACACACAGACACACACACACACACACAATCAGGACCACAAAGTCCTTTCATCCTGGGGATACACACACACACACACACACACACACACACACACACACATACACACACACACACACACACTGCATTCAGGATCACAGATTCCTGCCCTCCTGGGGACACACACACAGCACTCAGAACCACAGTGTCCTGTCCTCCTGGGGACAAACACACATCATCAGGACCACAGAGTCCTGTCCTCCTGGGGATACACACACAAAAAACGTACAGACACACACACACCATTCAGGACCATAGAGTCCTGCCCTCCTGCGGACATACAAAAACACATACACACACCACTCAGGTGCACAAATACCTGCCCTTCTTGGGACACATAAATACACATATACACAGCTCTCAGGGCCACAGAGTCCTGACCTCCTGGGGACACACACACACACACACACACACACACACACCACTGAGGACCACAGAGTCCTGTCCTACTGTGGATACACACACACACACACACACACACACACACACACACACAACAAAGGGAACAGATTCCTATCCTCCTGGGGACACACACACCACATAGCACCACAGAGTCCTGCCTTCATGGACACACACACCACTCAGGAGCACAGAGTACTGTCCTCCTTGGGACACACACATACACACACACACACACACACACACACACACACACACACACTCTGGACCACAGAGTCCTATCCTCCTAGGGACACACAGACACACACCACACATGACCCTAGAGTCCTGCTCTCCTGGGGACTTACACACACATACACACATAGACACACCACTCAAGATCACAGAGTACTGTATCCTGGGGACATACATACACACACACACACACACACACACACACACACACACCACTCAGGACCATGAACCCTGTCCTCCTTGGGACACACACATACACACCACTCAGGACCACAGAGTCCTGCCCTTCAGGGGACACACACACACACACCCTCAGGATCACAAATTTCTGCCCTCCTAGGGACATACACAAACACACACACACACACAACTCAAGATCACAGATACCAGTCCTCTTGGAGATACACACATACATACATACACACACAAACACACACACACACAAACACACACCACTCAGCACCACAGAGTCCTTCCCTCCTTGGAACACACAAGCACACATACACACTACTCAGGACCACAAAGTCCTGACCATCAGGACACACACATACACATACACACACCAATCAGGACCACAGAGTCCTGTCCTCCTGGAGATATACATACACACATACCTCTGACTTCTACAGAGTCTTGCCCTCCTTGGGACATACAAAAACACACACCCCACTCAGGACCACAGAGTCCTGCCCTCCTGGAGACACACACAAACACACACATCCCACTCATGACCACAGGGTCCTGCCCTCCAGGGTACATACAAACACACACACCCCAGTTAGGACCACAGAGTCTTGCACTCATGGGGATACACATACACACACACAGACACACACACACCACATAGGACCACAGAGTCCTGCCCTCCTGGGGACACACATATACACAGAAAAAAACACTCAGGACCACAGAATCTTGTTGTCCCTGGGACACACACATACAACTCAGGACAACATATTCCTGACCTCCTGGGGACACACAAACATACACACACACACACACACACACACACACACACCACTCAGGACCACAGAGTCCTATCCTCCTAGGGACACACAGACTCATACCACACATGACTTCAGAGTCCTGCCCTCCTGGGGACATACACACACAGAGACACACCACTCAAAAGCACAGAGTCCTGTATCCTGGGGACATACACACACACACACCACTCAGGACATGAACACGGTCCTCCTCGGGACAAACACACACACACACACCACTCAGTACCACAGAGTCCAATCCTCCTAGGGACACACAGACACACACCACTCAGGACCACAGAGTCCTGCATTTAACGGACACACACACACACACACACACACACAATTCAGACATAAACACACCACTCAGGACTTCAGAGTCCTGCACTCCTGGGGACACACAAATACACATACACACAGCACTAAGGACCACAGAGTCCTGCCTTCTTGGGGACACACAAGCACACACACACACACAACACTGAGTACCATAGAGTCCTATACTTCTAGAGACACAGACACACACACACACACACAAACACACACAAAACTCAGGATTACAAAGTCCTACACTCCTAGGGACATGCACACACACACTCACACACACACACACACACACAAAACTCTGGATGACAGATTCCTGTCCTCTTGGAGACACACACATACACACACACACACACCACTCAGCACCACAGAGTCATGCCCTCCTTAGAACACACAAACAAACATACACACTACTCAAGACCACAGAGTCCTAACCATCCGGACACACACACACACACACACACACACACAGACACACACACACACACCACATAGGACCACAGATTCCTGCCCTCCTGGGGACACAAATATACATAGAAAAAACACTCAGGACCACAAAGTCTCATCATCTCTGGGATACACACACACACATAAACACACACACACACACAGACATACACACACCTTTCAGGACCACACCATTCAACCACAGAATCCTGCCCTTCTGGGGACACACAAATACACATACACATAGCACTCAGGACCACAGAGTCCTGCTCTCCTAGGGACCGACACAAAGACACACACACACACCACTGAGTACCACAGAGTCCTATACTTCTAGGGACACAGACACACACACACACAAACACACACAAAACTCAGGATTACAAAGTCCTACACTCCTAGGAACATACACAAACACACACACACCACTCAGCACCACAGAGTCATGCCCTCCTTAGAACACACAAACAAACATACACACTACTCAGGACCACAGAGTCCTGACCATCTGGACACACACACACACACACACACACACACACACACACACACACACCACATAGGACCACAGAGTCCTGCCCTCCTGGGGACACAAATATACATAGAAAAAACACTCAGGACCACAGAGTCTTGTCGTCCCTGGGATACACACACACACACACACACACACACACACACACACAGACATACACACACATTTCAGGACCACACCACTCAACCAGAGTCCTGCCCTTCTGGGGACACACAAATACACATACACACAGCACTCAGTGCCACAGAGTCCTGCTCTCCTAGGGACAGACATAAAGACACACACACACACACAACATTCAGAACCACAGAGTCCTGTCCTCCTGGAGATACACATACACACATACCACTGATGACCACAGAGTCCTGCCCTCCTGGGGACATACAAAAACACACACCCGACTCAGGGCCACAGTGTCCTGCCCTCCTTGGGACACACACATCCCACTCATGACCACAGCAGATTCCTGCTCTTCTGGGGACACACAAATACACATACACACAGCACTCATCACCACAGAGTCCTGCCCTCCTGGGGACACACAAACACACACACACCACTGAGGATCACAGAGTCCTGTCCTCCTAGGGACACAGACACAAACAAACAAACACCACTGAGGACCACAGAGTCCTGTCCTTTTTTTTTAAATTTATTTTTTATTTACGAAAGGATAAATTTAAAAAAAAAACATAGGGTAGGAAGGGTACAACTCCACACAGTTCCTACCACCCAGTCTCCATTTCCCACCCCCTCCCCTCTTTATCTTTAGCTTTCCCACTCTCTATCCCTCTGGGAGCATGGACCCAGGGTCATTGTGGGTTGCAGAAGGTGGAAGGTCTGGCTTCTGTTATTGCTTCCCTGCAGAACATGGTCATTGACTGGTTGGTCCATACTCCTAGTCTGCCTCTCTCTTTCCCTAGTAGGGTGGGTCTCTGGGGAAGCAGAGCTCCAGGATACATTGGTGGGGTCTTCAGTCCAGGGAAGCCTGGCCAGCATCCTTATGACATCTGGAACCTGGTGACTGAAAAGTGAGTTAACATACAAAGCCAAACAAATTGTTGAGCAATCATGGACCTAAAGCTTGGAATAGTGGAGAGGAAGTGTTAGGGGGATACTCACTGCAAACTCTAGTGTACTTCTGCTTTCAGGTATATATTTTGCAGTAGTTTATGGATAAGTGTGAACATATGGTCTCTCTCACAGAAACTGGTGTATATCTAGGTTTTGGGACTTTGTTAGAAAGTGAACCACCTGAGATGAAATTAGAGTATACTATGAAAGGAAAGGTCTCACCCAAGTAATGACACTGAAGGGTTGTCATTCCACACGTGAAGTCTCTGGAAACAGTCTGAATTGAAGCATGTTGAGGTGGCCATCGTTGTGTTGATTAGGTTGTGATCGGCAGATGCAATATTATTTGATATGGATTGGGAGAGGCATACGGGAAAGTGGGCCCTAACCAAGGGTTCCAAGACTGGGGCAGGTAGAGGCTCTATAGTGAAGATGTGAGGTTCCTGCTGTCTTAGGGTTCAAAAAGACAATCGATAGTCAATGTTATCATCACATTATTTGATAATTGAGTTAACTTTGCAATATCCTTTTGATAGGATTTGCTGTACAGTACCCAGTATCTTGTTTATAGATGTGCTATTGGTTGCTTCTCATATACTTGGTCTAGGCTTTTGAGAGAGTCCGCATATCAAATACATAGCCGATGTATTAAAAATATTCAGTCTGTGTTGGGGGGTTGGATGCAATTTGGGAATAATAATTTAAAAGAAAAAATTTTCCCTTTCTTTTTGCTCTATTTTTTTAACCAAGATAAGTTATAGTGACCTGCTTCTTGTCACCGTTAGGACCCCTTATTGACTGGCCTACTAAGGGCAGAAAATCCTACCGTTTCCCATCAATGTGGTCGGAGCTCATGCCACTAGCAGCTTCTCTGTCCGCCATCTTCCAGGAACCCCTGGTGGTTTTTATTTTTTATAAGATAACTTTTACCTATGGAACATATGATTCCAATAGTTCTCCAGAGTGTTTGTTGTACATAAATCATTTGCTAAGCTGGCATAAATTTTGTAAATAGAACTTTCTTGTATCCTTGTGAGTAGTCAGTCCCTTTATACTATTACATATGCAAAAGCAGATCTCTCTAGAAGTGTATACTGACTTGAAAATAACTATTTTACTTTTGTGCAATCATACTTGCTTTTAGTAAAGCAAAGCTAAGAAGTGACAATTTTTAGATATTATTTTCATACTGTCTCATAATCCAAACTATGAATGCAGGTGCTACTTAGAATACACTGCATTTCTATAAATGAGATTTCTAGTGCTTAATTAGGAAAGAATTTTAAGCATTCGTTTCTTTTATCAATTGACTTCTGTAAAAGGCTAATAAGATATATATATATATATATATATATATATATATATATTAACATTAGTGGGACTAAAATAATAGTTTTTGTCCTCAATCCTTGTGTTTTTCCCTATCAGAAACAATATAGCAAAGGGAATCACCTTTTAGCTATGCATCACCTAAATAAAAGGAGCTCATGACTTTACCTATATATAAAATCTGAAAAATGTTTGGGAGAGACATGCCTATAATCGCTCAGAAAACTAATAGGTGATATTTGCATAGATGAATATTTGCATTCTCCAAGACTAGGCTGTCATTTATTGTATAATAGAGCCTAAATAATGAAAAAAATAAAGATAAAAATAAAAGCAGGTAGGAAAATGCCCTACAGTCTATTTAGTATGTTAAATAGTAAGTTCTGCAAATATAATAGCTATTTTTGAAGTTTTGGGTTTAGAGGCATTTTTATTAGTTATTTAATATTTATTTACAAAATTTAGAGATAACAGGGTATAATTCCACACTGTTCCTACCACCAGAGTTCTGTGTACCCATTCCCTCCATTGGAAACTACACTACTTCTCCCAAAGTCATAGATAAGGGTTAACTATTACTGGTTTAACTACCTATAATTATCTATATTTGCCCTTTTACCCCTGTGTTCTTACATTCTATTCTTTTTTTAAATTATTGACTCTAATTTATTTATTATTGGATAGAGACAGAGAGAAATTGAGAGGAATGGGGAAGATAGAGGGAGAAGGTCAGAGAGACACCTGCAGCCTTGCTTCACCACTTGTGAAGTTTCTTCCCTGCAGGTGGGGGGGGGGCAGGAGCTTGAACCTGGGTCCTTCTGTACTGTAATGTATGCACTTAACCAGGTGCACCATCACCTGGCCCTTATTAATGATTCAATATTGATTTACAAAATCACATGTCAACAGGGGTACAATTCCACACTGTTACCACCACCAGAGTTCTGGATCCCTAATCCCTCCATTACAGTCCATGGCAATTCCCCAAGGCAGCAGACATGAATTAACTATCATCTCTACAACTATCTGTCTACATTTGTATATAATTGCCTCCTTTATCTTCTAGGTCTAGCCCTCTCTTTCCCTCCAAGCTATACATAACTCCATTACTACATCCAAATATCTCTCCCCTTTTCATCCTCTGTCTCTGCGACCTGATAGAGCTGAAGTTCTGAGCCCTCTTCCCCTCCCCCTCTTCCTCCTCCTATCACGTTTCTCTCACAGGGAGTATGGATGAAAATTGTTTGGGTGGTACAGACGGTAGTTGTTCTGACTTCTATAATTGCTTCTCCACTGGACTTGGGCGTTGGCAGGTTGATCTATAACCCCAGCCTACTTTTATCTTTCCCTGGTGTGGTAGCGTTCTAGAGAGGTGAGGTTCCAGGACACATTGAGAACTTCCTCACAGAAAAGTCAGGATGGAATCGTTGTAGCATCTGCAGAAGATTGCAGGGCATAAAGTAAGACAAAAAGGCTAATGAACAGGAACCAAAAAGTAGGATTAGAGCAGATGAGATCAGGAGTTTCAGGGTGGAAGAAAGCTAGAAAGTCCATTTTAGGCATGTTTCTAGGGGCCCATACCTATGGTAGTTTTGCTTGAGTTTGATAGCTAGAATGAAGTTGGATATAAGCATCGTCTGACAAAATGGCTTCAGAGTAGAGAAAAGGGCTAGAAGGTTGGATTAAGGCAGTAAATAGCTCCCATTATTGAAAAACAAAATTCTGTGGATAGAATTAACTGTTTACCTCCAACCTCTTAAACCAGGGCGAATATATATATTTACTGCCAGAGCCTGTGTAGCTGCTGAGTCCCTATTGGTCTGAGCTCGCAGTTCATGGTCACAGCTTGGACATCATACTACACCTGTTACTGCTTCCGTATGTTCTTTTTTCCGGTTCATGTGTTTCTCTTCTCTATATTTCTGAGATCAGAACAACCACAGTCACAGCCAGGTCCATACATTCTGTCCGAAATGGCACAGTATAGTCTTGCTTAACTGTTGAGTAGCACTCCATTGAGTGTATTTATAGGACTCAAATTAGTGATTTTTTTTTACTACACCTTTAAAGGCTATTTCTCTCTAAATCTATGTAAGTGTTCTTCATAGGTTTCTGCTTTGCTTGTTCTTCTGATATTTTAAACATTTTTAGTTAGGAAAATGAAAGGTTACACACTAGGCAATTATATGAGCCATTTTGGCAAAGATTTCTGACCCCAGTTGAAACTGATATGCATTTTTATTTACTTTAAAGGTCCCATCTTCACTACCTTTCTGAGTTACACCTGTATAACTTCTGGGTGTCTTTCCTTTATTCCTCTTCCCTCTGGGTAAGGGAAACAAAACCTATCTTTCTCAGGTGTTCTTCAGATTCTCTTTCCTCTATATGATCAAGCAAAAGTAAAGATTCCAGGTCACCACAATTCTGGGCCACAGTAAAGGTGGGGTTCAGAGATATCTCATCACCTTTGCCTAACATTCCCCAATCTAATATTATGGGCCAAAATTATTTTTCCTAATATTTATCTATTTTTATTTATTCCCTTCTGTTGCCCTTGTTGTTTTTATTGTTATTATTGTTGTTGTTGTTGATGTTGTTGTTGTTGTCGGATAGGACAGAGAGAAATGGAGAGAGGAGGGGAAGACAGTTAAGGGGAGAGAAATACACCTGCAGACTTACTTCACCGCCTATGAAGCAACTCCACTAAAGGTGGGGAGCCGGGGACTTGAACTGGGATCCTTATGCTGGTCCTTGCGCTTTGCGCCACCTGCCTTTAACCTGCCCAAAATTCTCTTTAAGAAGGAGTTCTGGCTTCTGTAATTATGTCTATACTGGACATGGGAGTAATGGAAGGTTACTGAAAATCCAAAGGAGACCATCACAGATGATAAAGGCATACAATTTAGGAAAGATAGAGACATCATTATATTTGTTCATTACTTTTTCAGAAAGTAACTGTGTTAAATTTAATTCAAGAGATATTAGAATCCCAACTCTTCACTCTTTTATGAGAATGAACAACAGGGCAAGAAAACAAGCTGGCATCAAAAATAAGACAAAAGCAAGTGGGATGATAATTTAGAATCAATGAGGTTTAGTTTTAAGTCCTAGAATATTACCTGATAATTGCCAGGTTGCTCATTTCATAGTGCTAATTAATACTCATACATTAGGAGACAGTAGAAG
>NW_026648244.1:97500-98775 GCF_950295315.1 Erinaceus europaeus | reverse complement strand
GGTACATGTGCTGCTGAGGATTGAACTCAGGACCTCGTGCTTGAGAGTCGAGTGCTTTATCTATTGCAAGTACCTCCCGGGGGCCGTGGTGGCCATATTTTAATTTGTTTTTTTTTTGAATAGAGACAGAGAGGAATTAAGAGGAGAGAAGGTGATACGGAGAGAGTGAAAAAGATACCTGCAGACCTGCTTCACAGCTCGTGAAGCTTCTCCTCTTCAAGAGGGAGGCCAGGGGCTTTGAACCCAGGTCCTTGTGTATGGTAACGGCACCACTGTCTGGTCCCTATATTGACTTCATTATTCAAGGACAGAGCACAAGTTAAGAGCCTTCAGATAGGACTCAGGGTCCCTCTGTGGGCTGCTCTTGACTGTCCTGGGCCTGAGTTAGAAACCAGGGTTGGGAGGGGCTGGCATTTCTACACTAAGAGCTCTTGAATTCTAGCTCTTACAGAAGATGATTTCTGGAGGAGGTGGAAGCCCTGTAAATACCTATTATTGCAAACCGGACACTCTCCTTCTGCCACTTTCCACACATGTTCATGAACTCTTTGAGACACAGGAGGGCTAAGAGTGTCCTTCTGCTAGGAGCCGTGGAGTAGCATGGAGGTGGTGTTCTCTGATCCATCAAGCTCTTGCCACCTCCCTCCTCTATGCCAGCTCCTGTAGCACATTCTGTGGCAGGAACAGAAGAGGTTTTCAAACTCTGTTTTCAAGGTCTTGAGTCCCAAAGGGTGGCCCTTGTCATTGAAGCCTCCAGTCTGACTCCTTACCCAGGGTGGTGCATTTCTGCTGGTTCTCCTGTCCATTGTGTTATCCCTGGCCTTTCCACCTCCCTCCTGTTTTTTTTTTTTTTTTTTTTTTAGATTTTTATTAGTGATTTAATAACAATTGACAAGATTGTGGGATAAGAGGGGTACAGTTCCATATAATTCCCACCACCAGAGTTCCGTGTTCCATCTCCTCCATTGGAAGCTTCCCTATTATTTATCCCTCTGGGAGTGTGGAGCAAAATTCCTTTTTTTGTTGTTGTTGTTGCCCTTGTTGATGTTGTCATTATTGTTATTGGCATTGTTATTGTTGGATAGGACAGAGAGAAATGGAGAGAGGAGAGGAAGACAGAGAGGGGGAGAGAAAGATAGACACCTGCAGACCTGCTTCACCGCCTGTGAAGCGACTTCCCTGCAGGTGGGGATCCGGGGGGCTTGAACCAGTATCCCTATGCCAGTCCTTGCACTTTAAGCCATATGCGCTTAATCCGCCACTCCCTGGACCAAA
>NW_026648244.1:30000-92500 GCF_950295315.1 Erinaceus europaeus | reverse complement strand
AAGTTTTTTTTCATATCATCATGATGTTGTCTCCCCAGCCCTTGTTTGTAGATTGTGTTGGTGTCTCTGTCCCACACATCACTGCATTTCTTCTTGGGCACAAAGTGAATTATGTCAGGAGGCTTGTGACCTGCTGTTTAGAATCAATTTGGGAACTAGATAGGATGAGGCAAGAAGCTCTGAGACCCTTTGGCAGCTTCCCATAGTCATATATGCAATATCTAAGGTATTGCTTCCTCTCACTGATTCTTTCATTGCTTATTGAAGACTTCCTGTGCTGTGGGGTTTGATGTCGATGAAGGCAGAAAATGCCATTATGGAAACTGATAGGCAAGAAAGTCACTCTGGGTATGTGATGGATTTAGAGTATATACTATATGCGAATTTACACATTTTTCCCCCAGGTTCCTACCTTCACTTCTTTTCTAAGTCATCTCTACACCTGTTACTACTTCTGAGTAGAATTCCTTTTCCCTCTTCTCTCTGATAAGGGAAACAGCACCTGACTCCCTTTGGTGTTCTCCAGATTCACTTCCCTTTCTGTGACGGTACAAAAGCAAGATTCCTGGTAACAAATGCTTCCGGTCTTGGTAGGAAATTCAGAGCCTTTTGGTTTTTCCCGTTGCCCTTCACCCCTCTGGGAGTCTGGACCAGAGTTCTTTCTGGGGTGCAGAAGGTGGGAGGTCTGGCCACTGTAATTGCTTCTTTGTTGGCAGGTCGATCCAGAACCCCCAGCCTGTTTCTGTCTCTGTCTAGTGGGCTAGTAGCCAAGTGGTATTGCATTACGAAGATGTACCTCTTCCTCTTTATCCACTCACCTGTTGTAGGGCACTTGGGTCGCTTCTGTGTCTTGACCACTGGACATGGCTTGTGGCAGGTGACAAAGCTACTATCCAGAGTTTGATTATGTTTCTGTATGCAAGGAGTGAGCTGAAACAGAGAAGGCAATTATGATAGCCATCCCAGTTATAATAGCATCCCAACCAGCTAAGTGCCTAAGTATAACTGTAACAAAGCAGGTGAGAGACATGTAACTCACAAACTAGAAGTCACTGCTAAAGCAAATAGAAGCTAGCGGGGAAATAGAGAGTTATCCTGTGCTCCTGGACTGGAAGAATCAACACCTCCATGAGGACCATTCTACCCAAAACACATATGCAGTGTCAGTGGAAGCTGAATCCCTCCCTTCCTCCCTCCCTTCTTCCGTTCCTTCCTTCCTTTCCCCCTCCCTTCTTTCCTTCCTTCCTTCCTAGATCATTTTATTGCTTTGCAAGACTGGCATTATCAGTGGGGGTATAAATGCACACCATACCCTCTACCAGCTGGACCCTTCCCTCCGCCATTGAACATGGGACTCCCAACCCCCTTTCAACAACCCTCTCACATCTCCCCTTTTCTGAGTTATCAATAGATCTGCTGTCATAGCTAACTCACACCTTGACCCTGTATGTTCCCTTTCTTTATTTCTTTAATTTTTTTTTGTTGTCTTGAATCAGTGTATAATACTAATTGCAAATATTTGTACCAGGTTTTCCAGAAATCTCTAAAGTCCAAGCTTAAAGCCCCCTCTGTCTTTGCCATTTGTGTGATCCTGAGAGCTTTACCCCTTTCATGACCTCTGTCCATCTCTTAGTCCTTGTAGACCTAACTGTGAATCCTTAGCCATCCTTTCTTTGTGGACTAGTTTACTTTAAAAAAGAGACTGCTGAGACTTGAGGGTCAGAACATGTAGCCTGAGCTGATTCTGGGTGGGTTCCAATAAGCTCTGTTTTCCTGCACCCCAGGTATGGTGGCTTTTGTTCAGATTCCTAAGGTCACTGATAAGGGCTGAATCTATAATTATCTATCTGTCTGTCTGTCTGTCTGTCTGTGTGTGTGTCTATCTATCTATCTTGGGAGAACTACTGCATTTTCAAATGGAGGGGATAGGACACAGAACTCTGGTGGTGGGACAGTATGGAATTATAACCCTATTATCTTACAATTCTGTAAATCAAAATAAAGCACTAATAAAGAATAAATTTAAAAATAAAAGAAAATAAACACATATAGTGAGACTGTAAGCACAAGAATCTCTTCACTGCCCTTCTAAGTCACTCCTTCTCCTTCTCCTTCTTCTTCTTCTTTTAGATTTTGTTTATTAATGAGAAAGTAGCAGGAGAGAGAGAAAGAACCAGACATCACTCTGGTACATGTGCTGCTGGGGGTTGAACTCAGGACCTCACACTTCAGAGTCCAATGCTTTATCCACTGTGCTATCTCCCGGACCACCTAAGTCACTTCTATACCTATTCCCACTTCCTGGTGTCTTTCCTCATTTTCCTCTTTTACTGTGAGTGAGATCATCATATATTCATCCAGGAAAAGTGAACAATTTTCTTTCTTTTTTTTTTTAAATTGAAAGATTAATGGTTGATAGTCAATGGTAAAACACAGTAATTTGTACATAAATAACATTTTCCAGCTTTCCACATTTTCCACATAACAATTCAACCCCCACTAGGTCCTCCTCTGCCATCGTGTTCCGGGACCTGAACCTCATCCCTTCCCCAGAGCCTTTTACTTTGGTGCAGTGCACCAACTCCCGTCCAAATTCTGCTTTGGTGCAATACACCAACTCCCGTCCAAATTCTGCTTTGTACTTTTCTATCTGCTCTTATTTCTCAACTTCTGTCTCTGAGTGAGATCATCTCATATTCTTCCTTCTCTTGTTGGTTTGTCTCATTTCACATGATTTGTTCAAGCTCCATCCAAGATGAGGGGAAGAAGGTGAATTCATTCATCATTTTTAATAGCTGGGTAGTTTTCCATTGTGTATATATACCACAACTTACTCAGCCACTCATCTGTTGTTGGACATCTCGGTTGCTTCCAGGTTTTGGCTATGACAAATTGTGCTGCTGTGAACATAGGTGTACACAGACCTTTTTGGATGGGTGTATTTGATTCATTAGGACATATCCCCAGGAGAGGAATTACAGGGTCATAGGGTAGGTCCACTTCTAGCCTTCTGAGAGTTCTCTAGGCTGCTCTCCACAGGGGTTAGATTTTTTTACATTCCCACCAGCAGTGCAGGAGGGTTCTAAAGTAAACACTTTTCTACCAGATGGTGATTGAAGATGTCTTTGAAGCCATACCAGGAGAAAACAGCCTCTGGTCTGAGTGGTTGTGTATGACTGACAAAAAGGGAAGGGGTGTCAGTGCTGGACCAGAAAAGTAGCTTCAACATCTGAATTGAGACCTGGACAGCCTATAGTTAGTCGTCTGCAGACAGAAAGAAAAGAACAATGTCTTAGAATCCAGGGTGTGACCCTGATGGGCCCCCTGTTTAGGGTTGCTTTTGAGTTTCCTCTGCTTTGATGGTGGTCCCCTTCCCAACGTGTCTAATTGTTGATTGAAGAGTGGCTCTCCCTGTCCCCACCCCCTTTCTAAACTTTCTACAAGGCCTAGCATTGATTTATCCTGTCTCCAAAGGGAATCTGCCTCACAGTTGGCAGAACCTCAAGGCCAGGAAAAAGGGGAATGAATAGTAGCCATGGAGCGAGTGGGCTCCACATTGCCCTGGGAGAAAGGCTTTGTGTGTGGGGGGGAGAGAGTTGAAAGGTTAAAAGAGGGTCTTGAGAAGGCATGTGGCATCTTCAAAGGCTGAGGCCAGCCCTGGGAAATGAAATGGGAAATTTTTCCTTTCTTTTTTCTTTTTTTCCTCTCCTCCTCTTCTTCCTCTTCTACCTCGTTCTCCTCTTTCTCCTCCTCCTCTTCTCTTCTCTTCTCTTCTCTTCTCTTCTCTTCTCTTCTCGTCTCTTCTCTTCTCTTCTCTTCTCTTCTCTTCTCTTCTCTTCTCTTCTCTTCTCTTCTCTTTTCTTTTCTTTTTCTACAGCAGACCAGGAAGAGACAATAAAAGAAATGCAACCAGGGTTTGCTGGTAGGAGGTGATGTTGTTGATTATGATTATGGCTGTAAGGGATGGAGAAGGATTCTCTGCTTGATGGCATCACTGTTCTCAGAGTATTGTGAGGGGGTGGTGGTGATAGTGGTGGTGTTCCTGGCTAAGTGCAAGGACCCAGCTTCCAGCCGTTGGTCCTTAGCTGCAGGGCGAAAGCTTCGCAAATGGTGAAGCAGGGCTGGGGGTTTCTCTCTGTCTCTTTCCCCCTCTCTTCTCAGTTTCTGTGTCTGTCTAATGATGATGATGATGGTAATAATAATTGCTCACATTACTGTTCTCAGAGGACTTTTACACACACACACACACACACACACACACACACACACACACACACACACACACACCCCTCTCTAGTGGTAATGGCTCAGCTCAGGGGGCGACTAGAGAGTTTTGTAACTGGGAATCCACACTGACACAAAACAATTCAACTCCCAACTGACTGAGGTGAGCTTAGGATCCCCCTGAGCGGCACTTCAGGGGGCCTTTGCCTGTCCTTCAGAGATGATGTCCCCACTCCCCCTTGCTTTCCTTGAGCTCTGAGGAAACACTTTTGCCCCATCCACTAATATGACCTGTGAATCATTTGTGTTCTTTCTGACCTGGGAAAGCAGAAACCCACCCCTCCCCATCCTACCCTCCCCCCCCCCCCCAGTGCACTAAGCAGATTAAGGAAAAAGCTCCTTGATATGGTGGTGGGTGGGAGGAGGGTTTGAAATCAGGAAGCTATTTTGCCTGTGTTTGATGTGAAGGTGGGAAAGTCTGGGGGTGTCTGTGCCTTCTAACACCCCAAAGCTGAGCTCTGGCTCTGGCTGGAGCTGTCCTCCAGACATTGTGTTTTTACCCACTGCCCCATCTGAGGAGGAAGGAGGGCCAGGAGTATGGGGGGTGGGGTGCTGCCATCATTGGCTCTGCACTGGTCACTGTTCCCTGTCCCTTCTGCTGTCTTCTCTTTGCAGTGAGCCCTTGCAGTTGTAGGGTCAGACCCCTTTTGGAACAGTGGCCAAACAGTCCTCTTTTGTTACTGCAGCGTCCTGATTTTTTGTTTCTCTTGGAAGGTGCTCTTCAGGACAGCAGAACCTTTTTCTTTGGGCTTTTTGGAATCCAGGCCCAGAGGAACCTAAACAGAAATAATTCTAAACCCCAGGCCCGGTGACTCCCTTTGCCTGGGATCATCTCAGAAGCCACACATGATGAAATTTAAGCAGCTGGTTACCTGAGAAGCACTCTGGGGCCTTCTCCAACCTGACTTCTCTGGCTTTGGCCACCATTCGGGGTCACAGCCTGGCTGTAAGGAGAAAGCAGGAGGGGAGCTTAGGCTCTCAGTGAGGAAGGGGATGTCCCATTCTGTCTGGAAGATTCTTTTTAGTTGCAGAAAGCTGAGGTTCTGTCTCTAAGGATTCCAGAAGGAGATGACTCAGAGAAGGCACTTAGGATCTCACTTCTAGTGTCCCAGGGAGGTGGAATTTTTCCTCTTTGTTGCTCTGCTTCAGTAAGTTCATCCTATTCAGTTTTTGCTTTGTTTCTTTTAGAAGTGCATTATTTTTATTGCCTCCAGGGTTATCACTGGGGCTCAGTGCAATGAATCTACTGCTCCAGGGAACCATCCCCCCCCTTTTTTTCTCTTTCTATTTTATTTGACAGGACAGAGAGAAATTGAGAGGGGAGAGAGAGATAGAGAAAAATAAAGAAAGGAAGAAAGGAAGAAAGAAAGAAAGAAAGGGAGAGAGAGAGAGAGAGAGAGAAAGAAAGAAAGGAAGAAAGAAAGAGGGACACCTGTTGACTGGCTTCACTGCTTGTGAAGCTTCTCCCCTGTAGGTGGACAGAGGAGCTTAAACTCAGGTCCTTGCACATGGTAACGTGTGCTTAACCAGGTGCAACCACCCAGCTGTTTTTAGCAGATCTCTATTGATTTATTTTTATTAGGGAAGAAACAAGGGAGGGACCAGAGCATGCCAGGGGTCAAATCACTTAGGTTTCTTTCTCTAATTTAAAGACAGCAGTGTCCCGACTTCCTATGTCTGTTAGTCCTAGTTCCACCTTTTCCTTCTATAGATTAGCAAAATCTGAGTCATCCCAGAGAATTAAAGTGGTTCTAGAATGTGGTAAGTTTGAGGCTGCTTTGTTTTATTTTGTTAGAGTACCAAGATGTTCTTTCCTCTCTCTTAAGTGAAGATATATTATCTCTTTTTCAAATCTTTTAAAAATTTATTTATTATTGGATAGAGACGGGGAAAATTGTGAAAGGAGGGGGATATGGAGGAAAGAGACAGAAAGGCATCTGCGACCTTGCTTCACCACTCATGAAGCTTCCCCCCACCCCCACAAGTGGGGACCAGGGACTTGAACCTGGTCCTTGCACACTGTATTGTGTGCTTTCAACCAGGCATGTATGTCACTGCCTGGCCCCTTTCTCTCTCTCTCATTCTCTCTCTCTCTTTCTCCCTCTCTCTTTCTCTCTTCTTTATGCCAATAGAACCTTGAACAAGTACTGCTTCCTGACCCACTTTTCCATTCTTTTTATTTCTGATAGAGAAAAAAAGAGGAAGGGACAGCACAACACCAACATTTTACCCCAAGCCATGGGACTCTAGGGTGGGACCTGAGGCTGGAATCCAAACCAAAGGCGTGGTTCCTAGGTGAGCTGTCTCCCAGCCCTCTTCCATTAGAATGGACACAAGGTTTAACTTCTCTGATGTGAAGTGGAATCTTTGTTCCTTCCTAAGCATTCTCTGGCTTAGTGCTCAGACAAGCCTCATTGCACAAGAATTTTGACTTCGCTTTTAGAATTTTTCTTCCCACTTTGCCTACCACCTGGGTCATTCAGGTGGAAGGAGGGAAGAGCTGGGCTTTGTGGAAGGAAGGAAGAGAGGAAAAAAGAGAGAGAGAGAGAAAGACTGGACAAGTTTGGTCCTCAGGGGCTGTTGGAAGAAGTCTCCCCAAGGGTGAGGTCACTGGGATATTTGAAATTCTGAACTTTCACACAGAAGGGTCAGCTAAGCCCAACCCTTCCTCCTTATCTGTGGTTTTGGGACCTCCTCCCCCCAGCAACAGAGCGCTACCCCTCCATCTGGTCTCGGTACAAGCAGATTACTGGAAAGCCAAGACATTTGCAGACAGACATCGCTCCCAAGGCCCAAACGGCACATTTTACAAAGTCAAGGACTAATGGTTCTGTGACAGTGAAGCAGCTGAACCTGCACTTCTATTTTCATTTCCATTTTATGTCAAGGCAAGAGAAGCGCTGGGTTATAAATGTGTAAGTAAGTCGCTACAAGAATAGCCGCTTGCAAATTGCAGACCTAGGAAGGCTAAATATTTTCTTTTCTTTTTTTTTAAATATTTATTTTATTTATTTATTCCCTTTTGTTGCCCTTGTTGTTTTATTGTTGTAGTTATTATTGTTGTTGTCGTTGTTGGATAGGACAGAGAGAAATGGAGAGAGGAGGGGAAGACAGAGAGGAGGAGAGATAGACAGACACCTGCAGACCTGCTTCACTACCTGTGAAACGACTCCCCTGCAGGTGGGGAGCCAGGGTTCGAACAGGGATCCTTACGCCGGTCCTTGTGCTTTGTGCCACCTGCGCTTAACCCGCTGTGCTACTGCCCGACTCCTGCTAAATATTTTCTTACCTACTTCTTGGTGCACAAGAATCACCAGTGCCCGATCGAGGTCCTGAGACACGGATGTTGTATAAAACCGCTTAACATTGATCGTCGGTAATTAATTGCTCAGAGGTCTGCTTCACTGTAAAGTGTCTGGTCGGCTTCACCCAGATTGCAATAACAGCACCAGAGGCGGAGAAGCTTGAACCGTGATTATTTCCTCCCGGCTCTGAAACATGGGAGGTCTAGACCCAGATCTCAGTAGGGTTGATTCTTGGAGAGAGCCTTCCCCTCCCCCTGGATTGCAGACAAACTTCTCTTCGGACTGTATCCCTTCATGGTAAAGAGGAGAGGCTCTGATGTCTCTTACTCTTTTTTTTTAAAATTTTTTTATTGATGTTGTCATTGTTGGATAGGACAGAGAGAAATGGAGAGAGGAGGGGAAGACAGAGAGGGGCAGAGAAAGACAGACACCTGCAGACCTGCTGCACCGCCTGTGAAGCGACTCCCCTGCAGGTGGGGAGCTGGGGGCTCGAACTGGGATCCTTCCGTTGGTCCTTGAGCTTTGCGCCATGTGCACTGCTTAACCGATGCACTACTGCCTGACTCCCGTCTCTTACTCTTTAAATAAGGTCACTAAGCTCGTTATGGGGACCCCACCCTCACAATATCTTCTAAAACTAATGACCCCCCAAAGACCTCTCTTCTTCAGACCATCACACTAGAAACTGGGGGGGAGGGGTCAACAGATGCATTGCAGGGGGCCACATATGAAAAGTCTGTAACATGGTTGAGTCAAAGCATACTGAAAACACTAATATTTCTCAGGGCAATTTGTCTCCTGAAGTTTGAATTTTTTTTTCAAATTTGATTTAATTTCTTTATTTTTATAGGGACAGAGAGAGAGAGATTGAGAGGGGGAAGAGGCAGATAGGGAGAGACAAAGACACAACACCTGCAGACCTGCTTCACCACTGTTGAAGCTCCCCCTACCCCCCACCCCCAGTTGCCCATTTATTTGTTTAAAACAGAGTCCCAGTTTCCTGTGTATGTTTTACCCTGGATCTGATTGTGTGTCATTACACTGCAGCCCTATTTGAAAGCTTCAGCTGTAAGCCCAAGGTAATTAAAGACTGTGGCATCATTGTTTTAAATTTGTATGTGATCACACACAAAGATCTGTTTTATATTTGTATTAGAAAGCTAGAGAGACAGGCCCCTGTGGCTAGGTCTGAATTAGAGTATTTACCATTATTTGCACAGAAACAGCACAACCCTTAGAGTTGATTCAGTGCCTGACAGACTCATCAGTGAGATCCGAGACCAGGGGAGGATTCTTCAGTCTTGTACATAGGTGTAGATTTCATGTACAAACATAATGTATCTTAAGTAGTCATGCAGGCAGCGAAGAAATCGGAATCATATCATTCTCTAATAATAATAATAATGCTGAGTTTTTACGCAGGCGTTTCTTGTCTGTGAATCTGTTTTATAATCTGTGTGGTTCATGCCCTGGGAGTGTGCATGAAACAGAGTAAAGGGAAGCCGCTGACATGTGCACTGGCTGACTAATCAAGAGGTGTGGGATCTGATCCCAGCTCAGTCATCAGTTATGTAAGTGACATCCTGCCATCAACTTTCAACACCTTGCCCTGCCCTCCAGGTCGCTCCATCTATGAACCCAGGACACGACCTAGGGCCTTACGACCAAGACTCAGAATTACTGTACGGATCCAACAAAACAAACACTTTCCTTATTCTGTCTTTTTTTTTTTTTTAAGATATTTATTTATTCTCTTTTGTTGCCCTTGTTTTTTTTATTGTTGTAGTTACTGTTGTTGTTATTGATGTCATCATTGTTGGATAGGACAGAGAGAAATGGAGAGAGGAGGGGAAGACAGAAAGGAGGAGAGAAAGATAGACACCTGCAGACCTGATTCACTGCCTGTACAGCGACTCCCCTGCAGGTGGGGAGCCGGGGGCTAGAGCCAGGAACCTTAAGGCGGTTCTTGCGTTTTGTGCCATGTGTGCTTAACCCACTATGCTACCGCCCGACTCCCCCTTATTCTGTCTTTTAAAAAAAAATATGCAGAGTTTCCATGTCCAGCAGAGAAGCAATTGCAGAAGCCAGAGCTCCCCCTTCTGCTCCCCTCAAAAGAATTTTGGTTCATTCTCCCAGCGGGGTAGAAATGATTGCAGAAATTCCTGTTCCATCAGGACCTGGAGAGACAGGTGGGAAAAAAGGGACATTCAGAAGTAGTAATAGGTATGACGTGGAAAGGAAGAGAGGATGGGGCCATGGGAAAAAGTGGGCAGATAGTTGTAGAAATAATGGTCACCCATTATTTGCAACCTTAGAGAATTGCTGTAGCTTCCAGTGGAGGGAATGGGGATCCAGATCTCTGATCTCTGAGGGTGGAACGGTGTGGAATTATACCCGTTATCTTACAGTTTTGTAAGTCAGTGTTAAATCACTAATACAATTCAGAAAGAGCCGAGGGCATGTGTGGCAAAGCAGCCATTAGAGAGCACAAGGCAGCCAGCACTAAAGACCCAGGTCTCCACCCGCAGGGGCAAGCTTCACGAGCAGTGAAGCAGTGTTGCATCTTACCTCCGGCTCTCAATTTATATCTCCATCAAAAAGAAAAAGGTGGCAGCCAGGCGGTGGCACACTAGATTGAGTGCACACATTATCATATGTAAGGACCCGAGTTTGAGCCCCTGTTCCCATGTGAAGGAGGGACTTTTCACTGGGAGTGGTGAAGCAGGGCCACAGGTATCTCTCTTTAGAAACGATCTTTAGGGGTCGGGTGGTAACACAGCGGGTTAAGTGCACATGGTGCGAAGCGCAAGGACCGGCAGAAGGATCCCAGCCCCCGGCTCCCCACCTGCAGAGGAGTCGCTTCACAGGCGGTGAAGCAGGTCTGCAGGTGTCTGTCTTTCTCTCCCCCTCTCTGTCTTCCCCTCCCCTCTCGATTTCTGTCTATCCAACAACAACAACAACAACAATAATAGCAACAACACCACCGATAAACAACAAGGGCAACCAAAGGGAAAAAATGGCCTCCAGGAGCAGTAGATTTGTAGTGCAGGTACCGAGCTCCAGCAGTAACCCTGGAGGCAAAAAAAAAAAAAAAAAAAAAGAAAAGAAAAGAAAAGAAAAAAATAATGTATAAGTGATTTTACATATAGAATTCATCATTTTATCCACTTTAAAATGCAGTGAGTTTTAGGAGATTTTTAGAATACTGACTACTGCCCTAAATTCCCTCTTATCTGTTGATGTCACTATTTCCCCCTTGTTTCCTGCTTCCTTTTCTAAACATTTGCTTATTTTCTTTTGTAACAGAGAGAAAATGGAGAGACCAGAGCACTGTTCAACTCTGGCCTATGATGGTGGTAGGGGTTGAATCTACCACTTCCAGCTTGCAAGCCCTGTGTTAGAATGCATAGAAATACTTCTCCAGCCCCTGCTCCCACTTCTGGGCAGCCCGTTCTACATTCTCTGTGTCTCTCGACTATTTTTTTTTTTAATTTTTTTACATTTTTTTCCTTTTGTTGCCCTTGATCTTTATTGTCTTTGTTGTTGTTGTTATTGCTATCATCGCTGTTGGATAGGACAGAGAGAAATGGAGAGAGGTGAGGGAGACAGAGAGGAAGAGAGAAAGATTGCAGGCCTGCTTCACCACCTGTGAAGTGACCCCCCTGCAGGTGGGGAGCCGGGGGCTTGAACCTGGATCCTTGTGCTGGTCCGTGCATGTTCCGCCATGTGCGCTTAACCTGCTGTGTCACCAGCTGGCTACCCCGACTTGTGTTTCTAGGCATTTTATTCAAATAACATCACATGTGGCCAGACTCATATCTTAATGTATAGAATATAATTGTCTGCATGCCTGACATCCCAGGTTCAATACCTGGCCTCACATGTGACAGAGTCCTGCTCTCATCTCTCTCCCTCTCCCTTGCGGAAAATAAATAAATTCATTTAAAAAACAGGTAAGTAAATAGCATCATACAGTATTAGTCTTCTGCTCTGGTTTCTCCTACTTCCTGTAATGTTTAAGAGTTTCATGCTATGACATGTATAGTACCTTGGTTCTTTTACCACTAAACAATAATTCAGTGAAGATAGTCCATTCTTTATTAGTATTTTTTTTCCCCACTAGTAAATGATCCTTTTCTCTCTCTCTCTCTCTTTTGAAAAAAATATTTATTTTATTTATTTATTCCCTTTTGTTGCCCTTGTTGTTTTATTGTTGTAGTTATTATTGTTGTCGTTGTTGGATAGGACAGAGAGAAATGGAGACAGGAGGGGAAGACAGAGAGGAGGAGAGAAAGATAGACACCTGCAGGCCTGCTTCACCACCTGTGAAGCGACTACCCCTGCAGGTGGGGAGCCGGTGTTCGAACCAGGATCCTTATGCTGGTCCTTGCGCTTTGCGCCACCTGCGCTTAACCCGCTGCGCTACAGCCTGACTCCCCTCTTTCTCTCTCTTTTATATTTTGTATTATATTTATTTATTTATTAGGTAAAAACAGTCAGAAATTGAGAGGGAAGGGAGTTCTAGAGAGACAGAAAGATGGGTACCTGCAACATTGCTGTACCACTTGGAAAGCTTTTGCCCTGCAGGTGGGGCCTAGGGGCTTGAACCCAGGTCCTCATACATTGTAACATGTGCACTCAACCAGATACACCACAGCCCGGCATCTGGTACACTGATTTCTTACTGTAGCCTTCCCCTTTTGAGGAACAAAAAGGGTCTCTTTTTAGAGAAATGAAGTCTTGATTTCATTCCTCCTTTGTTGGAGACACTGGAGATGTCTGTTTCGTTCAGTTCTGTTTTCAACCACTTAAATCCTTCCAAGTCAGTGGACTGAACTGGCTGGGTCACTGAAAATATAATTAAATAGCTACATAGGAGTCTCAGCAAACGTGAAAATGCTGGCTTCCTTGATCTATAATTAATACAAATGGGAGGTCTCCCCACTTGGGCTCTTGACTCAAAAGCTTTCCCAATGACAGCTGGCTTGTTCACATTTGTTTACACACTGGGTGTTGAAATACTCGGAAGTAAGAGTTGGGGACACTGACTGTTACTCTGACTCAGTCATGCCACTTTCAGTGTCAGAATTATGATCATCAGCAACAAATCCAGCCAAGGGAGATGCCTGCAGGAAAAAAAAAAATCCATGGTTGCTTGTCAGCTGTGAATCACAGACCCCACAGAATCTAAATGTGAAGATGGGATGAGATGGCGGTTGAGTTGAATGTTTGGGCTGGTGATTTTTTTAAAGAAGCTTTTCTCAACTAATTTTTTTTTTACTATATTTATTCCTTGAATAGAGCCTGTCAGAAATTGAGAGGGCTGGGGGGGGGGGGCGGGGAGAGAGAGAGAGAGAGAGAGAGAGAGAGAGGCCTGCAGCCCTGCTTTACTCCTTGTGAAGTTCCCCCCTTGCAGATGGGGACCAGGGACTTGCACCTGGGTCTTTGTGCCCTGCAATGTGTGTGAAGCCTGTTGCACCACCACCCAGCCCCTGGGCTTGTGATTTCCTTGAAGAGATGTGTAAATTAGACAACACTAGTGTCCCTTTTGGCATCCCTTTTGTGCCCTGAGCGGAGGTGGGAGTGTTCTGTTTTGTTCTGTTTATTTTTCTCCTTCGTCTCCTCCTCCTCCTTTTTCTTCTTCTCCTTTTCCTCCTTCTCCTCCTCCTTCTTCTTCTCCTTTTCCTTTTTCTCATTCTCCTTCTCCTCCTCCTCCTTCTCCTCCTCCTCCTCCTTCTTCTCCTCCTTTTTCTCCTTCTCCTCCTCCTCCTTCTTCTTCTCCTCCTTTTTCTCCTCCTCCTCCTCCTCTTTTGGTAATTGATAACAGCTATCATGAGCTATCGTGTTACAGCATATAGTTCCACAGCACACTCACCCCTGAAATCTTGGGCCCTCACCCTTCCAGTGGTAGCCACAAGTTCCCACAAAGTCCTAGAGACAGTTTCTGTTTAGTTTGTGGTCGTTGCTTTTTAGGGCTCTCTACATGCCAGGTATGACTGAAACAATCTGCTACTTGCTCTCATCTCTTTCACTAAGCAGAGTCACCCCCACCTGCAGTTCTGTCATCCACCTTATCCCAAAGCACGTGATGGTGACTCCTCCTGGATGCTCCTGAAATGGTTTAGTGTTTCGTTCTCACAACCTGGCAAATCCTCCTCCTGGTTCCATCTCTAGTGGTGCCCAGGTTCAGTCCATTTCCCGGAACCATGCTTGGCTAGACCCTCCTGTGGGATAGAGAACAGCAGCTTCATTTGCCTTTCTCGTTTCTGTGCGAAGCTTTGGCTTCTGTAGAGATGCTCATTGGACAGTTCAGAAAGATTGGACTCACAGATGGTGAGCTCATGTCAGTGGCTGTAGACCCTCATCTACGAGACTTTTTAAAAAAATCCTTGCTGTGGTTATTATTATTGTTGTTATTGATGTCATCGTTGTTGGATAGGACAGAGAGAAATGGAGAGAGGAAGGGAAGTCAGAGAGGGGGAGAGAAAGGCAGACACCTACAGACCTGCTTCACTACTTGTGAAGTGACTCCTCTGCAGGTAGGGAGCTGGGAGCTCGAACTGGGATCCTTACACCGGTCCTCGAGCTTCACACCACATGCACTTAACCAGCTACACTACCGCCTGGCCCCTCTATGCCCTTGTCTGTATGTGCACACACACATATACACCTCTCAACTATAGAACAGGACTGGGGTCGATGCAAACCAGCGGCTTGACTGAGTATGAATTCACACTGTAATTCTAAGCAGTGTCATATTATCTAATAGAAATTGGAGTTTGGATGTTAGACTGTTTCCTAGTTCCAGTGATGAAAGGGATGCTTGGAGTATCAAACTCTGTCTATGGGGACAGCTGAGCCTTGGTTGCACAGGATAACTCACTGTTTAGAAAGAAGATAAACAGGATCATTCTTGGTTTTGTTTTTTTTTCCTCCAGGGTTCTTGCTGGAGCTCTGTATCAGCACTGCTAATCCACTGGTCCTGGTCACCATTTTTTTCATTTTATTGAATAGGACAGAGAGAAATTGAGAGAGGAGGGGCAGATAGAGAGAGGGAGGGAAAAAGAGAGAGACACCTACACATCTGCTTAAAGTTGTGATATATCTGCCCTGCAGGTGGGGAGTCAGGAGGCTGGAGTCCTAATCCTTGTGTGGGTCTTTGCACTTTGTGTGTTTAACTGGGTGCATCACTACTCGGTCCAGTCCCCATATGCCAACTGTGGACAGAGAAAGCTGCCCAGTATTTTGTGCTTCCAGAACACATTAAGGATGTGTAAGCTGCATCAGGCCTCAAGACATTCTTATCCTCTCCTACAGAGAAGAGGGAGAAAGGCATCTTCTGTGGGCCAGGAAGGAACCAATTAGGCAGGAATTGGCTGGCTCTTGTTTGCTAGTGAACTGGGGTTGGCTGGTCTCTCTGTTTCTCTGTTTCTTACTAGAGGGATATACCTATTTTATATTTTTATTTATTTATTATTGGATAGAGGCAGAGATAAACTGAGAGGGGGAAAGGATGGATGATAGAGAGGGGGGAGACAGAGAGACCTGCAGCCCTGCTTCACCACTCATGAACATATCCCCCTGCAGGTGGGGACCAGGGGTTTGAACCCAGGTCCTTGAGCACTATTATGTGAGCACTTAACCAGGTGCGCCACTGCCTGGCCCCTGGGAAGGTCTCTCTCCTTTGGACCTCTGCACAGGCTTGTCACAGGAACCCCTTGCTAGGATAGTTCAGTGAGTTATGAGATTCCTGAGGACAGGGATTTCAGTGTTTCCCAGGAATTCCAGCTAAGGGCTTTGCAAATCACAAGCACTCAGTGAATATAAGTGGAGGGTGAGCAGGTACTTTTCATCTGTGATGTGGCACCTGGATGATGAGCCCTAGGCCTCACACCATTGAGTTGCCTCCCAAATTTGAATATTTATTATTATTTTTATTGTTACCAGTGTTATCTCTGAGGCTCAGTGCTGGCACTACGAATCTACAGCTCTTGGTGGCCATTTTGTTTCTTTCTATCTTATTGGATAAGTTAGAGAGATTGAGAGGGAGAGATGATAGATAGATAGATAGATAGATAGATAGATCAATAGATAGATAACTCCACAACTGTTGCACTGCCCACGAAGCTTCCCTCCTATGGGTGGGGAAGTGGGGCTGGAAACTAGGTTCTCATGAATGATAAGCTGTGCACTCAATTGGGTGTGCTACCACCCAGCCTCTTATTTATTTACTTATTTATTGAGGGGGAGCAGACAGATACAGAGAGAGCGAGATAGTGCAGTGCCACTCCACTGACCTGGTGCATCCCATAGTGCTCCCATATGGTTCTGGGGTTCAAACCCAGAGCCTCAATTGTGCAAACCACATACTCTACCAGGCGGGCTATCTCCCATCCCAAGGAAGTACTGTCTACCCAAAAAAAGCTACTCGTGAACATTCTAGTGTTCACAGTGGCTCCTGAGACTGTTGCCAGGTGCTACCCAAGTTAGAATCCCTGGCCCTTTCTGCTCTGCCTCCCACCTTCTCCCTGTCTTCCTCATTCCATCCCTTCCTTCCTCAGTTCAGTTCTTTTCTTTAGTTTTTATTTATAAAATGGAAACACAAGTTCATAGCATAAGAGGGGTACAACTCCACACAGTTCCCACCACCAGAGCTCCATATCCCCTCCCCTCCCCTGATAGCTTTCCTATTCTTTATCCCTCTGGGAGTATGGACCCAAGATCATTGTGGGGTGCAGAAGGTGGAAGGTCTGGCTTCTGTAACTGCTTCCCAGCTGAACATGGGCATTGGAAGGTCAATCCACACTCCCAGCCTGTCTCTCTCTTTCCCTAGTGGGGCAGGGCTCCTGGGAGGGAGGGCTCCAGGACACATTGGTGGGGTCGTCTGCCCTGGGAAGTCAGGTTGGCATCATGGTAGCATCTGGAACCTGGTGGCTGAAAGAGTTAAGCTAGAAAGCAGAGCAAATTGTTGACTAATCATGAACCTAAAGGCAAGAATATTGTGGATGGAGATTTGGGGTTTCCATTTTGAACAAAGCTGATAGGTTTATTTTAGGTCTATTCCAAGGGCCCATGACTTTACTAGTTTTTGCCTGCGCCTGACATCTAATATGCAGGTGACCTAAGCAATTGTCTGGGGGGGGGGGGGGGGAGATGATGTCTTAGTTCAGTTCTTATGCCGATCAGTCTCCGTTACTTGGGACTAAGGTTCAGGTCACAGAGACAGGGTAAGATGTTCTGTACACTCCATGAGTTTGCAAGCACAGTTGTTCTGGGCTCAGTGGTCTGTCCTGAGAGGTGTTCAGAATGACCAGATGCTCACATTTCCTGACTCACATCTTCTGCTGCATCCTCCGGGTACTCTGGGCTTAGTTGTTGAAGCTCTCTCTGTGTCCCAGGGAGGCTCACAGAGGGCTCCCCAGGCTGCTCCTGACAAGCATGAGGCTCTAAGGAGCTGGTTAGCTGGGGGCCAGAAGGCAGCAATGCAGCACTTACTTGAGCTCCTTCTCTGCTCCCCTTGATGGGAAGGATGTGGGGGGAACAGCATAATGGTTATGCAGACAGTCTCTCATGCCTGAAGCTTCCAGGTCCCAGGTTCAATCCCCAGCACCAATGTAAGTCAGAGCTGAGCAGTGCTCTGGCAAAAAGAAAGAAAGAAAGAAAAAGATGTGTTACCCCCTCCATCTCTGTTATTTATTTATTTTGGATAGAAAGTGGAAGAGGAAGGCGAGAGAGATTGAGAGACTGAGAGGCCTACAGCACTTGTCTCACCATTTGTAAAGCTTTTCCCCCTGGACTGAGGGCTTGAACCTGTGTCCTTGAGCACCACAGTGTGTGCATTCAACCAGAGGAACCAACACTCAGCCCTCCATCTCTGTCTGTCTCACCTCTCTCTCTGGGGAGGTGGAGGGAGGATGTGGTCAAGGCAGAGAATGGAGCTTCGCAGAGCCCCGCAGCCTGCAAAGTCAGAGGCTCACGGTCCTCTTGCTCCTTGTGCTTGCTCTCTGGCTGTTTCCTGGAAGCCTGTCTCTCCTTCCATTTGGGTTTCCGTCCATCCCTTTGATGTCTTTTGCCCCTCCTAGAGCTGAGCTGGTCACTGCCAGAGAACTCCTTGCGCTCTCACTCCTCCCCTTCCCCATCATGGCTGACTTCCAGCCCAAAGTGGAAGTCCATCAGGTCTTGCTGGAGGCCATTCCTTCCTGCGGTCTGACAGGCCCCTTGAAGGGATGGGGGAGGGAGGCGGAGGGAGGCAGCAGGCAGGTGTGCTATGACGGTGAGTCTTTATTAATTTGTTTTAAAGATTGAATTCTTTTTTTTTAATTTGACAGTTGTATGGATTAGCGTGTTTTCTTTTTTATTAGTGATATACAAAATTAGGAGGTGACAGGTATAGTGCCACACCTTTCCCACCACCCCTGTTCTTTGTCCTTGTTCCCTCCACTGAAAACTGCAGTGGTTCTCCCAAGGTCACAGATATGGGTTGACTATTATTTCTTTTTTTTTTTTTTATTATCTTTATTTATAGGATAGAGACAGTCAGAAATCAAGCGGGAAGGGGGTAATAGAGAGGGAGAGAGACAGAGAGACACCTGCAGCCCTGCTTCACCACTCGCAAAGCTTTCCCCCTGCAGGTGGGGCCCGGGGGCTTGAACCTGGGTCCTTGCACATTCTAACATGTGCGCTCAACCAGGTGCGCCACCACCCAGCCCTGACTATTATTTCTATAACTATCTATATTTATGTATCTTTGCCCATTTTTCTATGGTCGTGCCTTCTCTTCCTCTCAAAGTCACATCTACACTTATTACTACTGCCAGTGCTCTTCCTTTCTCCCTCTTCTTCTTCCTGATTAAATGGGACTTCAGAGCCCTGTAGTTATCCTCCTCTCACATTTCTCCCCCCTCTCTGTGAATACGGACCACACATTTTTATGGAGTGCAGTTGGTGGAAGGTCTGGCTTCTATAATTGCTTCTCCACTGGACATGGGTGTTGGCAGGTCAATCCATACCCCCAGCCTATTTCTATCTTTCCCTAGTCGGGCAGGGCTCTGAGCAGGTGAGATTCTGGGACATATTGGTGAGGTCGTCTGCCCAGGGAAGTCAGGATGGGATCATAGTAGCACCTGCAACATGGTGGTGGATGTAAGGTGGTAAGAGATAAAGCAGGAAAGAACGTTTAATAAGCAGGAACCAAAATGTAGGAATTAAGCAGACGAGAATAAGGATCGTAGGGTGGAAATAAGCTAGGAATTGTATTTTAAGTACATTTCTAGAGGACCATGACTTTAATATTTTTTGCTTGAGCTTGAGAACTGACGTGCAGGTGTGCTTTAATGTGTACATTTTTAAAAATTCAGATTCGGTGGGAATTGGAAGCCTGTGCTTCTTGTACAAAGAAGCAAAGAGCCTAGATCACCAGTTTCTATTTTTTTTTTAAATTTTTTATTTAAGAAAGGATTAATTAACAAAACCTTAGGGTAGGAGGGGTACAATTCCACACAATTCCCACAGTTTCTATTTTTTAAAATAACTTAAGACAATAACAAAAAAATGGCCTCTTGGCCTAATAAAAGTGAGACATGATCAAATATAGTATACTTCAGAAGCCTGTAAGTTCAAATCTTTAGAAACCATTTCATACCTAAATTAGACGTCATCAGAACGCTGCTCTAGAGTTTGTGAGAATATCAAAACTATGTCTCAGACTCATCAAAAATCTGGCTTTAATCAGTATAGTTTGTATTACTCTGTAATAAGAAATGTAGTCTTGGAGATGTGGTCTGACCACATGGCGGGGCCAGGCACGATGGACTCTCCTCAGGGCCTCCGTGAGGCAGAATCCTCCCAAGAGCAGTTAACAGAGACACAGCTGAACAGGACCTTGACGTTGTGGGGGATGGGAACGATGGCGATGGCTGTATTCAGTGAGACTCTGGTGGGCTTGCTGTCCCTTCTGGAAGCTGGCCGCACCAGGCAAGGGACAGAGATTACCAGAGGCCCTGCTCGGATTCATGACTTTGGGGATAAAAGTCACCCCTGGTATGAGTGAGTGAGCTGGCCCTTCCCGGGCCCACAGTTGGCACAAGGATGATGTTGGGGGCTGGGTTTGATCCAGTGAAGATACAACAGCATGAGCACAGCCACCGGTCTGCTGGCCAACGGGTTCATCGGAGTTTTTAGATTGAAAACCCTGAACAGAATGTTCAGCTGGAGCCGGGGACGTACTCCTTTCCTATTTTATCTCTGCCATGAGCCTGGGCTCTGATCAGAAAACACATCCACTGGAGGGTTGGGAATAGCCACGAGTCTGTGTGGACTTCTTAGACCTGCCCACACAGTCTCCCTTCTGCTTCCTCCTTCCCCCTGTTCCTTTCTTCTTCCCTCTCTTTCTGTGTTTCCCTCCTCCTTCCCTCAGGCCCTTTTGGGTATCATATTACTGGGGAGCAAGTACTCTTTCTCCTTTTATTTTTGCCTCCAGGACTGTTGCTGGAGTTTGGTGCCTGCACTATGAATCCGTTGCTCCTGGAGGCCATTTCCCCCCATCTTTTCTTTTTGTTGTTGTTGCCCTTGTTGTTGTTATTGTTGTTGGATAGGAAAGAGAGAAATCAAGAGAGGAGGGGAAAACAGAAATGGGGAGAGAAAGATAGACACCTGCAGACCTGCTTCACTGACTGTGAAGTGACTCCCCACTGGGGAGTGGGGACTTGAACCGGGATCCTTACGCTGGTCCTTGTGCTTCAATCCATGTGCGCTTAACCCGCTGTGCTACTACCTGGCCCACCCTCTTTCTTCAGTGCACTTAAGTTGGTGATGTGCCCAGCCCCCTCCATTGTCCCTTTTTCTCAGTCTCTGTCAAGCTCCCACAGGACACAGGACACAAGACACAGGACACAGGACACAGGGCACAGGACACAGGACACAGGGCACAGGACATAGGACACAGGAGCCAACTCTTATGATGCCCTAACCTCCCTCCCCCCATCCCCACCCCACATCTCTTATCTTGAACTCTCTTTCTCTGCTTCCTTCCTAGGGTTCACCATGTCTGTGAATTCTATTTCAACTCCCCATTGAATTTTTGAAAAGGCAGCTTAATATGCATGTGATGGAGTCACGATGGCTTTATGTATGAATGCACTTATGTAACTGTCACCGGATGAGGACATCGCAGGTTGCCAGTGTTCCTGGCGCCCCTCCCTGGATGGCCCTCCCAGAGCTATGTGCACTCCTGACCCCAGTCATCACAGATTCGTCTTGCCTCTTACTGAGTTTCATTTCAACAGAAACATAGCAGACTGATTCTTTTGTGACATGTCTTTTGAGCTTCTAATTCCTCAGATTATCTGTCTGTTTTCAAAAAAGAGTGAGTCGGAAGACCTCTCACCTGGGAAGGCACACACTGTACTAAGCTAAAGGGCCTGAGTTCGATTCCCCAGGCCACTACCTGGGGAATGCACCATGCAAAAAGGAAGTGACATAAGTGGTGGAGTGGGGTTGTGGTATCTCTCCTCTCTGTGTTTCACCCTCTATTTGGAAAGAGAGAGATAGAGAGAGAAAGGGACAGAGAGAGCAAGAGAGAGAGTGGGAGAGAGAGAGAGAGGGACAGGGAGAGGGGGAGCGGAGGAGGAAAGAGAGGGAGAGGGAGGGAAAGAGGGAGAGAGAGAGAGAGAGAGAGAGAGAGAGAGAGAGGGAGAGTGAGAGAGAGAGAAGGAGTTTTCCAGGAGTGGTGGAACTGTGTTGGCACAAAGCCTCTTTGAAACCCTGCTTACTAGAGGGAAGTGGGGGGAAGAAACTCTTATTATCTGGGATCAAACCTGAAACTAGATGCTTATAAGTCCTGTGTTCTGCCTCTGAGCCACTTGCCTGGGTGCAAGTTTGTAACTTTTTTTTTTTTTACAAGGTGATCTTTTTAAAAAAATTAACTGATTAACTTATTATTGGGTATAGACAGAAACTGAGGGGGAGGAGGAGGTAGGAAAAGAGACAGAGAGACACCTTTGGCCTTGCTTTACAACTCATGAGGCTCTCCCCCTGTAGGTGGGGACCAAGGGCTTGAACCTGTGTTCTTGTGCACTGCAATGTGTGTGCGTTTAAACAGGTGCACCACGGCCTGGCCCCTGCACATTTGTAATCTTAAAAGACTAACATTTACCTTTTCTAGCTAGAAAATTTATTTATTTATTTATCTATTCATTCCCTTTTGTTGCCCTTGTTGTTTTGTTGTTGTTGTTGATGATGTCATCATTGTTGGATAGGACAGAGAGAAATGGAGAGAGGAGGGGAAGAAAGAGAGGGGGAGAGAAAGACAGACACCTGCAGACCTGCTTCACTGCCTGTGAAGTGACTCCCCTGCAGGTGGGGAGCCGGGGGCTCGAACCAGGATCCTTACACGGGTCCTTGTGCTTTGTGCCACCTGCATTTAACCTGCTGTGCTACCACCCAACTCCTTAGAAAGATAATGTTAAGAGTTCTCTACTTCTTTTTTCTTTTTTTTTCTTCCTTTTTTTTTTTTTGCCACAGGATTGATTCTTCATTATTTATTCTGTTTTTAAAAAGTAATTATTTAGGGGGCAAGGCAGTGACATACCTTGTTGCGCACACATGCTACTAACTGCAAGGACCTGGATTCAAGCCCCTGGTCCCCACCTGCAGGGGGGTAACTTTATGAGCTGTGAAGTATTATTGGAGGTGTTTCTCTGTCTCCATTTCTCCTCTCCCCACCTCATTCTCTCTCTATCCTCTATCCGACAAAACAAAATTAAAAATTAATCCAAAATAAGGAATGATTTTATGTAGTAACACTTCTAGGATGTTACAGAATGTTCTTGTGGTGTTTGTGTCCTGTTGCTAGTAGTTCTCTTGTGTGATAGTAAGTTTCCATTGTCACTTCCTCTTCTTCAGAATTTCTTGCCCCAGGGGGATGCTGTGTAGATAAGCCCCTCACCTTATATAACAAAGGTCAATCAAAATACAGCTTCTGGGGGCGGGGGCAGGCTGTAGCGCAGCGGGTTAAGCGCATGTGGCACAAAGCACAAGGACCAGCATAAGGATACTGGTTCGAGCCCCTGGCTCCCCATCTGTAAAAGGCTTACTTCACGGGCAGTGAAGCTCTACTATAGGTGTCTATCTTTCTCTCCCCCTCTCTGTCATTCCTTCCTCTCTTGATTTCTCTCTGTCCTATCCAACAACAACAACAGCAATGACAACAATAATAATAACGACAACAACAAGGGCAACAAAAGGGGGAAAAATGGTCTCCAGGAGCAGTGGATTCATAGTGTAGGCACCGAGCCCCAGCAATAACCCTGGAGGCAAAAAAAAAAAAAATCAGCTTCTGTGTACACTCATTTACTGCAGAGGGTTTACGTTTCAACTGTACTTATAGTAGACCTCCCCCCCACCCCCGTCTGGGGTCTGTGACAAGCTCCCTCTTCCCTTCTTCTAGGCAATCAGTAGAGTAGTTCTAGTGAGTCTGTCCTGACAGGGCAGCTTAGACTGGATGTCTGTTTCACCAGAGGCCTCAGTTCTAGTCGTGCAAAGATGGACTCTATCCAATACATACCCAATGCAGTGGCCCGTTTCTGGTTCCCCTGTGTGTGTTAGCACCTCAAACTCTGTCCCTATCCCCAGTGTGTATTTCTTTTTTAAAATATTTATTTATTTATTCCCTTTCATTGCCCTTGTTTTTTTTTTATTGTTGTAGTCATTATTATTATTGATGTTGTCATTGTTGTTGCATAGGACAGAGAGAGAGAGAGAGGAGGGGAAGACAGAGAGGGGGAGAGAAAGATAGACACCTGCAGACCTGCTTCACCACTTGTGACTCCTCTGCAGGTGGGGAGCCAGGGGCTCGAACCGGGATCTTTACACTGGTCCTTGTGCTTTGCGCCACACACGCTTAACCCGCTGCGCTTCCGCCTGACTCCAGTCCCTGGTGTGTATTTCTAAATGGTGGGGGTGGGGGAATATTCCCTCCACACCCTTCAGGCCACTGTCACATCCTGGGGTCATTACTTTTGTGACGCTTCACTTTTGCTTCAGACCTCTGTATTTCCCACTCTGATACGTTTGTGTAACAGAATAGATCATTATTCATATTTAATTCAGAGAGAGCAGAAAAGACAGAAATGTGGAAACACCACTATACCATCCGTTCCTCCACACATACTCTAGTGGGTGAACTATTTCTCAGTCCCAAGAGAACACATCCTTAAACCTCCAATCCAGACCCACTAGGTTTAAGTGTCTAGATGAAGCCCCGCCCCAACCCGTATTCCTGCGGGAAGCTGTTAATAGCAGGCGAGTCTGGAATCTTGCAGATGCTCATCTGAGTTTCTGTTGAGTTTATGATGTGAGAAGAAGGACACGAGGGGTCCCTGTTTCTGCCCATCTTCCTGTCTCTTCCCTCTCACACCACATCACTACAGAAGCAGGCCCCGGATTGCCTAATCTGGATAATATTCAGGCAAGGAAAGAATCTCTCTCTTTCTATTTTGAGTTCCATTAATCTCTCCCTGCCTAGGGCTGGAGGAGGCCTTGAGAGCCGGGGTTCACGGCTCCCTGCCCCCCCCATCTTCCTCTCTCTCTCTCTGTCTCCCTCTCTCTCTCTGTCATCAGAAATACAGTCACAGCCAAGTATTGTCCTGTTCTGAAGAGCAGTGGAAGGAATTGCTGAGCACTGAAGTTCATCCCGAAATATTTCCTGGGAAAAGCACGAGTTAAATGTGCACTATTTGAAAAATAAAAACAAACAAGCAAAACCCTGTGCTGTGAAGTCCCCGTGGAGCTGGCTCTGACCTGGAGGCAAATCTCCCACATGCCGGCAGGGGATGAAGTTTGATTTGCAGAGACACTTGGGAATCCAATCCCACTTCATGTCTTAGCCCACTTAGTGAACTACACTGCTTAGGGGGGGGCCTGGAATCTGGATTTGCCTTTCAGCAGATGATTTTCCTTATTATCACCGTGTCTGCTGTGGGGTCCAGGAGACCCCCTGCAATCCACCACCCCTCCTCTTGTTTTGAATGAGCAGAAGATGCATGGATAGCGCCAGACATTCATGGAGGCTTTGACATCTACTGCATTCAGTTTTTTAAAAATTATCCTTATTTATTTATTGGATAGAGATAGCCAGAAATCTAGAGGGAAAGGGGGGATAGCGACAGGAAGAGAGAGAGAGAGAGACAAAGAGACACCTGCAGCCCTGCTTCACCAGTCGTGAAGCTTTCCCCTTGCAGGTGGGGACTAGGGACTTGAACCTGGGTCCTTGGACACTGCAATGCATGTGCTGAACCATGTACACCACCACCCAGCCCCAAAGAGACAGCTCTTGATTTCAGTCCCAGGTACCTAAGCCCAACCAGGCCAGACTGACCCATCTCTAAAATGTTGTGGATCAGGGGTTGTAATGGCGCACCTGGTTCGGCATACACATTACAGTGCACAAGGACCCAGGTTCAAGTCCCCAGTTCCCCACCTGCATGGGGAAAGCTTCACGAGTGGTGAAGCAGGGCTGCAGGTGTCTGTCTCTCTTCCTCTCTGTTTCCCATTTCATTTTCTCTCTGTCTCTATCTAATAAATGAGGGGAAAAAAAGCATCTACTCCTTGGAGGTTGTGTATGAGCAAACCCTCCACCATCCTCCCCACTCACCCACCCACAAATAAATAAATAAATAAATAAATAAATCACCCAAACAAAAAACCACCCAGATGCAAATGATGTCAAGGGGACTGGAGAGAATCATTGTTGTAAAGCCTAGTTTAGGAAGACATTTTAAAAAATTTTTTTTATTTAAGAAAAGATTAATTAACAAAACCATAGGGTAGGAGGGGTACAACTCCACACAATTCCCACCACCCAATCTCCATATCCCACCCCCTCCCCTGATAGCTTTCCCATTCTCTATCCCTCTGGCAGCATGGACTCTGGGTCATTGAGGGTTGCAGAAGGTGGAAGGTCTGGCTTCTGTAATTGCTTCCCCGCTGAACATGGGCATTGACTGGTCAGTCCATGCTCCCAAGGAAGACATGTTTTGTTGTTGTTGTTGTTGTGTTTCTCTACAACTATGGGGTCGGGGGATAAAAATGTCTTCTCTTGCATTTGTTTAAAGCAAGTTTGGGTCTCCAAACACACTTTGCTTTGCTTTTTCCTTTTCCTTTTTTTTCCCTGTGACCATCAAATCAATTCAGGAATGATCTAATTATAAGGAAGTGGGCTCAGTCCTCCGGATGAGAAATGTTGATGGCCCAGAGAGGAGCCCTGGCAGATGGTGAGTTCAGAGTGAATTTACCTTGGGATCAGGGGGCTTTAGACTGACAGCTTTTTTCACTCAATTAAGTGCACCAACTGCCAACGGGACAGCATTGAACCTGATGCAGATCTCCACTGTCGCCGGCCCTGAGCTTAAGCCCCTACTTGTTAGGGTGTTTCCGAGGGTCCTCTTAGAGAAGGTAGGATGCAGGCCAGGGGTTTGGGAGGAAGACCCGATCTGCGCTGCAGACGTAGCATTTATTCCCTTTTGCAGAGTCCCTTCTGCTAGTGAGTCAGGGCGTCTCTCTTGCTGTTTGTGTTTTATTTGTTTGTTTGTTTGTTAGTTTATTCTGCCTTCAGGGTTATCACTGGGGCTCAGTGCCTGCACTACAAATCCATCATGTACAGTGACCATCCCCCCTTTTTTTTCTTCCAATTTTATTGGATAGAGCAGAGAGAAATTGAGAAGGGGAGAGTAAGAGAGGGAGAGAGAAAAATAGACACGTGCTTTGCCATTCCTGAAGCAGCCCCACTGCAGATGAGGAACAGGGAGCTTGAACCTGGGTCCTTATACTTGGTACTGTGTGCCCTTAATTAGGTCTACCAATGCCCAGCCCCCTCCCTCCGTTTACTTTCTCTGTGGGGATCTGATCATCTTGTGGGGACTGAGGGTTGCCCTAAGTTAGCGAATTGCTGTTTTCTTTAGGGTACAACATAGGGGACCCCGCCCTGAACATCTCTGCTATCTAGAGTGATCCTTGAAGCATCCTGAGAAGCAGGGTCCCCAAAAAGAAAGTAATTAACTGGGAGTGTCTAGAGGCCCTAGAGAGCTTCCAAGGTTAATCCTCAGAAAGTTGGTTTAGCTGGAGAGATAGCTCAGTTGGGAGGGGGGCACATACCTTGGCAGGTGCATGGCCCAGGTTTAAGCCCTGATACCACATGGGAGATGCTGTGGGCCTGGGGGGAGCTCTGCTGTGGCCAATATCTCTGTCTCTCTGTCTCAGTGCGTTTATTGACATTCATTTATTTTTTTAATTGCCCCAGGGTTCTTTCTGGGGCTCAGTACCAACACAAGGAATTCACCACTTCCAACAGCCTTGTTCTCCCCCTTTCTTTTTATTTGATAGAGACAGAAATTTACAGGAGATGGGGTGATAGGGAGAGAGAAAGAGAGATGTCTGTAGCACTGCTTCACTACTCACGAAACTTCCACCTGCAGATGGGGACCGGGGAGGCCTTGAACTTGAGTCCTTGTGTGTGGTCGTGTGTATATTCAACTGGGCGTGCTACTGACTGGCTCCCAATTTTTTTTTTTTGCCTCCAGGGTTATTGCTGGGCTCAGTGCCTGCACCATGAATCCACCGCTCCTGGAGGCCATTTTTCACCCTTTTGTTGCCCCTGTTGTTGTAGCCTCATCTTGGTCATCACTACTGCCATCATTGATGCTGCCTGCCGCTGGACAGGACAGAGAGAAACGGAGAGAGGAGGGGAAGACAGAGAGGGGGAGAGAAAGACAGACACCTGCAGACCTGCTTCACCGCCCGTGAAGCGACCCCCCTGCAGGTGGGGAGCTGGGGGCCGATTTTTTAATGGAAGGAGAGAGAGAGAGAGAGAGAGAGAGAGAAAAGCAACAAAGCCTCCTTCAGTGCAGTGGCGACTGGGCTAGAACACGGATGGACTGTGCACATGGCAAAGCAAAGCACTGTCCAAGTAAGCTATTTGTCTGCTCGCTCTCTCTCTTTCTTCCTCCCTCCTGCGTGCTTTCCTTCTTTCTCAGTCTCTGTGTCTGAATAGAAAGGTGACCTAAGAATTAGGAAATTGTGTAGGTACAGGGGTAGAGAGAAAGGAAGGAAGAAATAAATGAAAAGGGAAGAAAGAAAGAAAAGAAAAGGAAGAAATAGAGGAAAGGGAGGGGAAAGAAAAGAAAGCAAAGGAGAGGAGAGGAGAGGAAAGGGGAGGAGGAGAGAGGAGAACAGAGGAGAGGAGACGAGACGAGAGGAGAGGAGAGGAGAGGAGAGGAGAAGAGAGGAGAGGAAAGAGGAGAGAAGAGGAGAGGAGAGGAGAGGAGAGGAGAGGAGAGGAGAGAAGAGAAGAGAGGAGAGAAGAGAGGAGAGGAGAGGAGAGAAGAGGAGAGGAGAGGAGAGGGGAGAGGAGAGGGGAGGAGAGGAGAGGAGAGGAGAGGAGAGGAAGGGAGAGGAGAGGAGAAGAGAGGAGAGGAAAGAGGAGAGAAGAGGAGAGGAGAGGAGAGAGGAGAGGAGAGAGGAGAGGAGAGGAGAGGAGAGGAGAGGAGAGGAGAGGAGAGGAGAGAGGAGAGGAGAGGAGAGGAGAGGAAGGGAGAGGAGAGGAGAGAAGAGGGGAGAGTAAAGGAGAGGAGAGGAGAGAAGAGAGTAGAGGAGAGGAGAGGAGAGGAAGGGAGAGGAGAGGAGAGAAGAGGGGAGAGTAGAGGAGAGGAGAGGAGAGGGGAGAGGAGAGGGGAGGGGAGGGGAGAGGAGAGGAGAGGATAGGGGAGAGGAGAGGACAGAGGAGAGGAGAGGAGAGGAGAAGAGAGGAGAGGAAAGAGGAGAGAAGAGGAGAGGAGAGGAGAGGAGAGGAGAGGAGAGGGGAGGAGAGGAGAGGGGAGAGGAGAGGGGAGGGGAGAGCAGAGGAGAGGAGAGGGGAGGGGAGAGGAGAGGACAGAGGAGAGGAGAGGAGAGGAGAGGAGAGGAGAGAGTTGAGTTGAGTCCAGTTACTCAGCATAGGCTACAAACTGTGTGTGTGTGTGTGGGGGGGACTCTTTACATTTGATTTTCCCTGACTCCTGCTGGGTGGGAGGAATTCCACATTTCTGTGCAGCTCTGGGCTGGCTCTGTGTCTCTTTCTGCTTCCTGAGTGGGGTTCACCTGCCTCACCTCCTCACTCTGTTTCTGTGGCCTCCCAGATTAGGACCTACTGAGAAATGATTCCAAACAAAACAAAGCAAAGCAAAGCAAAACAAAACAAATCTAACAATCCAGGCCTTGGAGACAGGCCTTGGTGTGTGTGTGTGTGTGTGTGTGTGTGTGTGTGTGTGTGTGTGTGTGTGTGTGTGTGTGGAGGGGGCTCCTCAGTTCAGTCCTGCCAGCCCAGGCCTTCCTCGCCCTCTCTACACTCTGCCCCTGAGGCCCCCAGTGCCCAGCAGAGCCTTTCCCTGTTGTCATTTCTGTTTCACAAGCCCGGGGGCTGTGCAGCTCCAGTGCCTTGGTGGTCAGGTGTGGGGCTCTGACAGCCTGCTGTCACTTCCCCCATTTCCTGTGTAAGCAGTTTTGATGGTCCCTGTCAGAGGTGACTACACTCCTCCCACCCCTCGTCCCATAACATCTCGGTGTAATTGGTTTGATAAACGCGACCTCGGTCCAGGAGTGGACGGGAACTCTCCTTCACTCTGTGGGAAGGAGGTGGTTTTGCATCACTCCACTGGGTGGGGGGTAATCAGACGTAGAAATCTGTTACCACTCAGGCCAGGCAGAGCCGACGCTGCCAAGTGAACTTCTGCAACCAGGATGAAGTGTCTCCTCCTGGCTGGCATGGGCAGCCCTGCCTGCCTGTCTCTGTTACCCTTTGCAATTCAGAGAACATTCATCAGTATATCTGTGTGCATCCCAGATTTCTGGACAAACCCTGTGCCCAGCCAGCCTTCTCTCTGCTAGAAGTCAGACCTGTTTGCTCTGTCCTTTATTCAATACCTGCTTGGCTTCTCCTAGAAGCAGCCAGAGAGGAAAAAGAACTTCACTGTCGCTGTTTTCTCTCCCTGTCTCTCTTCTTTTCCTCCACCCCCTGGTGCTGCTCAGGCAGTGAGCAGTGGGGCACGTTGGTAAATTATGCATTGTGTTTCATCCGGGCCTGTTAACCAGAGTGCAGAAGCTTGTCCTTGCTAACATGCATTTGTCCAGGGAGGGGGCACTCAGCAGAGCTCCCCAGCTTCCGGGGAAGGGGGTTGTGGGATTGAGATGGGAGAAATGAGTAAGATTCACAAAGGAGACTTGGGTTGGATCAGGTGAGAGAGGGGAAATCCCTGTGTCTAAGCCAGAGAGGCAAGCCTCAGGAAGGAAGGGAGGGAGGGAGGTTGGAAAGATGGATGGGGTGCAGGAGGGCACAGTCTTAGGAGAAAGAGACTAAAGTGAAGTCACAGGAAGGCAGAACCCATGCAGGAGGAAGGATCCTGACTCCGCGGCTTTGGGATTTGATTAAGGTGTTCTGTTGTTGTTTATGCTGAGCAAAGGTGACTTCATTGGAACTGTGCTTCCAGAGAGAACTGACAATAGCAAAGTTGTCTTATTTCTCTTTGAAAGTATTTATTTATTTATCCAAGAGAAACAGAGAGAATGAAAGAGACTACACACTGGAGGTTTCTTTTCTTTTCTTTCTTCTTTTTCCCTTTCCCTCTAGGGTTATTGCTGGGGCTCAGTGCTGGCACTATGAATCCACTGCTTCTGGAGGTCATTTTTAAAAAAATATTTTATTTATTTATTTCCCCTTTTGTTGCCCTTGTTTTCTTATTGTTGTTGTAGTTATTATTGTTGTTATTGATGTTGTCATTGTTAGAAGGACAGAGAGAAATGGAGAGAGGAGGGGAAGACAGAGAGGAGGAGAGAAAGACAGACACCTGCAGACCTGCTTCACCACTTGTGAAGCGACTTCCCTGCAGGTGGGGAGCTGGAGGCTCGAACCGGGATCCTTATGCCGGTCCTTGTGCTTCACGCCATGTGCGCTTAATCCACTGTGCTACTGCCTGACTCCTGGCCATTTTTTTTTCCCCACCATCATTCCATAGTTTTATTGGATAGAACAGAGAAAATTTGAGAGAAGAGAAGAAAGGGAGGGAGAGAGAAAGATAGACACCTGCAGACCTGCTTCACCGCCTGTGAAGCAGCGACTCCCCTGCAGGTGGGGAGCCAGGGACTTGAACTGGAATACTCAAGCTGGTCCTTGTGCTTTGTGCCACCTGTGCTTAACCTGCTGTGCTACTGTCTGACTCCCTCATAACCATTGTTTTTATTTTGAATATTGAATGAAAATGCCATTTATACTGGCTTGTTATCTAGCATTCTTCTAAATGTGAACCTAACGTGAATCTCCCCATCAGCTCTGCTGGGAACAGGGTCCTGGGACCAGAGACCTCACCAAGACAGGCACTCATGATGTTTTGTTTGTTTCTCTTTTCATTTGATGCTAGAGGGTGAACCCTCTGCCTCATGCATGCACACTGCCTCTGCCTTCCTAGCCCGATTTTGATTTTATTTATTTAAGTTTTTTTTTTAAATAAGTTGGAGTCAGGAGGTAGCGCAGCGGGTTAATCGCATGTGGCACAAAGCGCAAGGACCAGTGCAAGGATCCTGGGTTCGAGCCAGGATGGGTTCCCACCTTCTGGGGAGTTGCTTCACAACTGGTGAAGCAGGTCTGCAGGTGTCTTTCTTTCTCTCCCCCTCTCTGTCTTCCTCTCCTCTCTCCATTTCTCTCTGTCCTATCCAACAATGACAACATCAATAAAACAACTATAATAGTAAAAAACCAAAAAAAAAGCTATTTTATATTGATTTCCAAAAATTGTAAGATAATAGGGGTGTAAATCCATACAGTTCCTACCACTGGAGTTCTGTATCTCAGTTCCCTCCATTGGAACTGGCAGTAGTTCTCCAAAGGTCACAGATAGGGCTGACTCTATACCTACCTATATCATATATATATATATATATATATATATATATATATATATATATATATATATATCTCCAGTGATCCTGCCTTCACTTCCTTTATAAATCACCCCTACACCTACTACTACTTCCAAGTGTCTTGTCTTTGTTCCTCTTCTCTCCCAGATAAGAGAAATAGTGCCCAGATTCCTCTAGTGTTTTTCAGATTCACTTCCCTTTCAGTGATGATATAACAACAAGATTCCCGGTGAAAAACACTTCAGGTGCTGGTGGGATGGGAGTACAGAGCCCTCTGGCCACTTCCCCTATCACTTTATCTCTGTGAATATGGACCAACATTCTTTATGGGGTGCAGAAGGTGGGAGTTCTGCCTCTTGTAGTTGCTTCTTGGCTAGACATGGACATTGGCGGGTGGATCCATACCCCCGCCTGTTTCTGTCTTCCCCTAGCAGAGTAGGGCTCTGGAGATGTGAGGTTCCAGGAAGCAGTGGTGAGAGCATCTGCCCTGGGAGGTCAGGATTCTAGCCCAGTTTTTAATTTTTACTTTTCAAAGACACCAGAACACTGTTTCATCCGTACATCCACCTTGGTGCTGTCCATGATGCTATCCTGAGGTTCAGGGCATTGAACCCAGAGCCTGGGGCTGGGGCTGGTGTGCCCTTTACCCTCTGAGCCATCTCCTGGGCCTTCACCCAGTCTCTTTGGACGGAGCCCAGCACAGACCTTCTCTGTGATGAGATCCGCAGGGAGCACAGCAGATTGGTAGCATGGTCCAGTGCATTTATATTTTTTGACATCTTGACAGCTCTCCGTGATTTGTCCTTCTCCCGGCCTCACCTGACACAGCCCGGTTTCAAAAGAGAGCTTTGAGCAGAGCTGTTCCATGCCCAGAATAAATGAAGATGGGGCTGATCAAACCAGAGAAAAGAGATGTGCAAGCCTCCCCGCCCCCTTGGAGAACTCCTCCCCATCCATCACTTTACACTTGGCAGACCTGAGACCCAGAGAGGTGATGGGGTCCTTCCTATGTCCTCCCAGCCAGTGGTACAGGGCTGGGCCTACAACCTTCCACCCTTGACGGGAATCTCAGGGAAGCCCTTGCCTGGAGCTGAATTCTCATGTCTTCACTGCAGAGCAACCTGCTATTACAACCTCCCCCCCAACCCCCGCTACCACCACCACCACCTCATATAGGGTCTCCCTGCCTTTCCTTCTGAACCATATTAGACCCTCCTAAGTGCCTTGGTTGCCTTCTAGGGAGAGGAGAGAAGCAGACAGCTTTGTAATTGAACAACCATGCCTTTGTCAGTACTCATTGTTTTCAAGCCAGCGATTATGGGGTGGGGGGGGCTAATGCCCCCAGCTTGGCTCAGGGAAGCCAGGCTGGCCTGTCGTTTAAGTTTGGGGCTCCTGTCCCAGAAGCTCTCTAAGCAGCCACCCCCTCACCCTCCACCCCATGACTCCTTGATCCACGGCGGGGGGGGGGGGGGCATGCGGCTTTAAATTTCCCCTGTATTGTCCCAAGTTCTGCTCTGGCAAGCCATCCCTGCCTTAAACCTGCAGAGTTAAATTTACGGACAACTATATTGTATATGCAGAGTTAACTTATGTAACAGCCGCCGCTGCTTTTTCACAGCAGGACTAAATCCAAACGGTGCTCCCAGATGCCTCGAAAAAGGAGGAGCCTGGGTGCCTGGGGTGATGTGAATTTAAAAAAAAATTTTTTTTTTTTTGATTCTTCAGCGATGTTCACAATTATCCCATTATCTTGACTTTGGTGCCATTAGGTAACTTTTTTAAATCTCTTAATTATTAGGTTAGCAGATGCTGTGTGCACATGTGCGATTGGTTAATTTATGCTGTTTGAAGTGAAATCCAGTTGTTTGCGACGGGGTTTCATAATATTATGGCTAAGAGAATCCTCGTGCTGCTGCTGGGGGTTGAGAGCTACTGGCAGGGCAGATGTGTGTGTGTGTGTGTGTGTGTGTGTGTGTGTGTGTGTGTGTGTGTGAGATAACAGTCACGGGGACTCTCACCTCTCCACTTTCCATGGGAGCAGATACTGAGAGCTCTTCAGCTAGTACTGGGCCAGGTGGAACAGGGTTCAAGTCTTCTTCTTAGCTGCTGGGCTGGAGAAGGGGACTTTCCCATCTTTAAGAAGCCCAGATTGTCAAGTGAATTCATGTCATGCTCACTTGACACCCCTTCTCCAACCCTAGAGACTCGAGGCCTGAGAACAGGTGGCCCAGAGTTCTAGTTGGTTATTGGCCTGTTATTAACGTTTACTGGGATTGGATAGGAAGGTTTTAGTGGGGGTAAAACGCATGATCCAGGAGGTCAGGTCTGGATTTAAACTCAGGCTCTTAGTTTACCCATCATGGGCAGACAGGTAGTTTCATGTATGTAAGACTTAGTTTCCAGCAGGTGAATAGAAATAACCATCTGATAGACATTTTGGACAAAAGTCATGAAAACACCTGGAATGTGCTGGATGCTGAGTAGTTACTGAGTGAATGGTCTGGGAATCTCAAGTGGACTGGAAAGATGGATGGGGCCTTGAGAGGTTACAGTCTAGTTATAAAGGCACTATGTGCTGAGTTCCACAAAGGTACAAAGTAATAACCAGAGACTGGCCATGTAGTGTGGGGTTTATTGGCTAGAGGTTGGTCTAGAAGGTCAGTGAGTTGACATCGCTTGTAAGTTGGAATGCAAACAGGAAATGCAGAAGTGAACCCTGGCCAATCTTTGGAGGTTGAATGACTTCAGATAGATAGAAGGAGCCCTGGTGTGTGTGTGGTTTGCATTTGACTTTTGTGGGGAGAAAAGATATATTTAAAGGCACAGAAATGACAGAGCCCAAGGCCCTTTTCAGAAGCAATGAGTTTACAATTGTTTGGGAGGATGGTTCATCTGTGGGAAGTGTAGGAAGATGATGAAGAGGAGGAGGAGAGAGAAGAAGGAGGAGGAGGAGGAGGGGAAGGAGGAGGAGAAAGAGGAGGAGAAGGAGGAGGAGGAGGAGAAGTAGGAAAGAAAAAGAGGTTTTATATGTATCTCTGGACCCCTCCATGGAGAGCTCACACTTCCAGGTTCAGGAAACTACTGCCGTCTCTATCAGTGCCCTGGTCTCCTGTTCTAACATGGAGCCATGCTCTGGGTAGACCAGTTACCTCTGGAAGGCAGCGCCGTCATGGACCCTGAAATGATGGACAGACCTCTAGTGGCCAAGAGAGTTATTGCCACGCCTACTGGCCTGCATCTTATTCAAGGTGTTAATACTCACAAGCTTGGCTGCATTGTGAATTGGAGAACCAGGATATAAATGATGTCCAGGCTGATAGCCATAATGGTTCACAGCCTGAAATCTTAGAGTAGAAGGACTAGAGAAAGCAGGGAAAAAACAAAACAAAACAAACAAACAAACAAAAAAAAACTAAGCAAGCTAAAATAGGCCACGGTCACCTGGGGATGGAGCAGACCTGCCGCTACTAACTCTATACATCCCAAAGACATCACTGTCTTATAGAAAAGAATTGAAGACATAGAAACAAAATCTGCAGTATTATTTTTCCCCACAATATAAAGGGCTGATATATATGTTTTTCTCCCTACAGACCCAATGCTAAACATTTCTTTTGCATTACTGTATTAATTCTCACAGCCCTTCAGTGAGAATGGGGTTGTATCATTCCTATATTACAGATATAGCAATTGTCACTTAAAGAGGTTAATTTGCCCAAGGTCACAAGAGTAAGAAAAGTCTAGAACTGGGCTATGGACCTAGACAACATCCTCTGCCTGTGCTTTGTAACAAATCCTCTCCACACCCTTATCACCTCCAACCCTGGGGTCCTGATGGAACAATATTCAGGAGCTATTTTAACAGCACACTGAAGTGTGCACTGTTTCCTTCAAAAACCCTGATAGTAGGAAAAGAGAGAGAGATACAGAGAGAGAGAGAGAGAGAGAGAGAGAGAGAGAGAGAAAGGGAAGTAGTGTGTTTCTCTTATTTATGGAATAATATATGTGGAATCTTTTATTTCCCCAAATAACACAGAGAATAAGGAGAGGTTATTTTGTAAAAAAAAAAAAAAAAAAAAAAAAAAGTCATTACCTAGCCTTCACTGTGCTGGGTCGACTTTTTCAGTAGGAGAGAGAGGCAGAGACAGAAGCAGAAGGAGAGAGGGAGAGATAGAAAGATGCTACAGTACTCAAGCTTCTCCCAGTGCCTGGCCGAGGGGGCAGGGGGGGAGGGGAGGCCATGACTCAAATCTAGGTTGTGTGCATGGTAACGCATAGCAACACATGGCAACACGTGGTAATGCAGGTGTGTTCCCATGGGGGTGAACTGTTTCTCTGGTCTTGTTGGCCCTATCACACATTAAAAAAATATTATCTTTATGTATTTATTGGATAAAAACAGCCAGAAATTGGGAAGGAAAAGGAGATAGAGAAGGAGAGAGACAGAGAGACACTTGCAGCCCTGCTTCACCACTCACAAAGCTTTCCCCCCCGCAGGTGGGGACTGGGGACTCAAACCCCGGTCCTTTGCACATTGTGCTCAGCTAGGTGTGCCACTACTCAGCCCCTCTGTAACACATTTTTTATTAGTGATTTAAGTTTGATTTACAAAATTTATAAGAGAGTTGTAACTCCACACCATTCCCAACACCCGACTTCTGTGTCCCTATTCCCTATATTTATGTATATTTGCCCATTTTCCTATGGTCCTGGCTTCTCTTCCTTCCTAAGTCACACCTCCACCTATTACTATCTCCAGATGTCGTTCTTTTTTCCTCTTCTCTCTCTGGGTCCTGATGGAGCTGGACTTCAGGGCCCTCTAGTTATCTCTCCCTAACATTTCTCCCCCTCTCTGGGAGTATGGACTACAACTCTTTATTTTTTTAGACTTCTTTCTTTAATCCTTATTCATTTATTATTGGATAGAAAGAGACATATAAATTAACAGGGGAGGGGAAGATAGAGAGGGAAAGAGAGAGAGAGAGACACCTGCAGCCCTGCTTCAACTGAAGGTGGGGACCAGGAGCTTGAACCTGAGTCCTTGTGCACTGTCATGTGTGTGCTTAACCAGGTGGGCCACCATCTGCCCCCCTAAAATTCTCTATGGGGTATAGAAGGCGGGTGTTCTGGCTTCTGTAATTGCTTCTCCACTGGACCTGGGCATTGACAGGTCGATCCATAACCCCAGTCTATTCCTGTCTTTCCCTAGTGGGGTAGGGCTCTGGAGAGGTGAGGTTCTAGGACACTTTGGTGAGGTCGTGTTTATACATATGGGGATAGTGACCCCCTCACCCTGCAACCCCTTCTCCCACCGCCAACCTCCAAGCCTTTCCCCAGCCTGTGCTTTTTTTGTCCTTTCTGGGAACTCAGGAGGGCTCAAGTTCACCTTCTCTGCCAGGCAGTGCTGTTTACCTTCTGCTCAGTGTCCTTAGTGCTCTCATTGATTTGCTGGGACTTCAGTGTACTCACCAGCGGGCATCTATTCTGCATTCTGGCTTGGCTGCAGGGGTGGGCCAAGGGCAGCAGAAAGAGGTGTGGTTGTTAAAAAGCCCTCTCCCAGGGTTGCGGGAAATCTACAGAGTCCCTTCCAAATGAGTCAGTTCTTGTGAGCCCAGCAGTACTTCCTTCTAAATCCATTGGGTCCATGCCTCCTGGTGGGGTGGGGTTGAGAATGGCATATTAATAGGAAAGAAACATCTTGATTTTGACCCTTCTTGAGTGACATATGTGTGTGTGTGTGTGTGTGTGTGTGTGTGTGTGTGTGTGTGTGTGTATGTGTGTGTGTATGTGTGAGAGGGGGTGGGGAGAGAGTTTTGATCCTCTCTGAGTGGTCTCCCCAGGTCCTCAACTGTAAAGGTGGAGAATTCAAAGCCATCCCTTGTTTGAGGCAGTGAACACGATGCTTTTACACACTCTCATGGAATGGTTCTTTGATGTTCCAGTAAGCGGAGACTAACTCAAAATAGCAAGAGTGTGAGTTCCCTGTCACTGGGGAGTTGAACGGGGAAGAGCAAACATCTCTGATGTGTGTTGAGTTTACCTGCTGCTCTGCAAGTCAAGGGAGAATTTCCTGAGTCTTCTCCTCGATTCACTCAGACATTAGTGCACTTCCCATTGGCCACTGATGACAAAACTTGGCCTGGCTGTAGGAGTGAGTTGGTCTTTCTCTGCTCTCAGACATTTCCTCAATGGAAAGTGGACACCCCTCTCCACCCCCCACCCCCAGGGCCTGAATGTATCCTTAGAAGTAAACTTGTTGGTTCCAACTCTCTCATGCCCATCCCTCCACCCAGTAACTGATTCTAGGAGATGTTGGATTATACTACATGGCCAGCTGAGTTTTTGTAACTCTCTCTGCAGAGAATACAAACACCTAGTCGATTCTAGAAGTATGTTCTTGTTGCAGGAATGACTGACCCAGGATGAAGTTAGGGGCTATTTCAGGACATAAGCAAAAGGGGTGGGGATTGACCTATGTTCAAGGAGGAATGAAAAGCCATAGGATTGAACAGAAAGGGAAGTGAAACTAGATACCACCAGAGGAAGCTAGGCACTGTTTCCCTCAACAGAGAGAAGGGGAGGGGAGGATACTCAGAAGTAGCAGCAGGTGTAGGTGTGACACGGAAAGGAAGTGAACATGAAAAAAATGGGCAAAAAATAGACACAGACGTAGACAGACAGATGTAGATGTAAAATTAACTCTTCTGTGATCATGGGAGAACTTCTGCAGTTTCCAGTGGAAGGGATGAAGACACAGGACTCTGCTGGTGGGAACAGTGTGGAATTATACCCCTTTCATCTTATAATTTGCTACCTGTCTAGATTTTTTTTTTTTGCCTCCAGGGTTATTGTTGGGTACCAGTGCCTGCACTATGAATCCACTGCTCCTGGAGGCTATTTTTCCCCCTTTGTCGCCCTTGTTGTTGTAGCTTCGTTGTGGTTATTATTGTTGCTGTTGTTGTCATTTGTTGTTGGATAGGACAGAGAGAAATGGAGAGAGGAGGGGAAGACAGAGAGGGAAGAGAAAGATAGACACCTGCAGACCTGCTTCACCATCTGTGAAGCGACTCCCTGCAGGTGGAGACTGGGAGCTTGAACCAGGATCCTTACACTGGTCCTTGTGCTTTGCACCAAGTGTTCTTAACCCACTGCACTACCGCCCGACCCCCATCTAGATTTTATTATTATTATTATTATTATTATTATTATTATTTATTATTATTCCCTTCTCCCATATGGGTGAAATGGGCTGGATCACTCATAGCCTGGTTGAGAAACCAGCAATCCAAAGTAATTGGCCTTGATACACAAGCCAGTCCAATGTGTCACTTTTCAAATAAAACACATTAATTTACAGAACGACTGTTTTATGGTGAAGAGCAGCCTGTCTAAATGAGAGGAATGAAAGGCCAGTGGCCAGGCTCCTCTGTGTTATTCACACCAGCCTCCTCATCTCGGACCACAGGTCAGCACTGAACTTCGACAGCAGTGTGTTGGGCAGGGAAGCTGTGGCTGGTAGAACCCCACCTTTTGCTTTCTCATCCATGTTCTGTGACTAGCACCTCCAACCCTGAAGCTGCAAGGATCCCCTTGCTGTCAACCCGACAGCCTTCAAGAGCCTTACGCACCCTTAAGCCAGACTGACCTCAACCCACAATCGTCATCTTCATCCTAGGCAGGCTTTTGTGGAGGGAAGCGAAGCTTTGAATGCTGAAAGGGTTTCCCATTCAGACCTTCCAGCCCTGTGAAGACCTGATTGTTAGATATTCCTGTGGCCACCAAGTTTTAGAAGACAGGCAAAACTAAAAACTACATCTCGCAACTAGGGAAAGATAGAAGCAGGCTGGGGGGTGGGGGGGGGCTGTCTAGATCCACCTGCTAATGCCCATGTCCAGAGGAGAGGCAATTACAGAAGCCAGACCTTCCACCTTCTGCACCCCAAAAAGAATTTTGGTCCATACACTCAGAGGGGGAGAAATGTTAGGGGAAGATGACCAGAGGTCTCTGAATCCCAATTCTATCAGGACCCAGAGAGAGGAGAGGGAAAAAAAGGAAGGACATTTGGAAGTAGTAATAAGTGTAGGTGTGATTTAGACAAAAAGAGAAGGCAGTGCTATAGAAAAAAAATGGGCAGTATATATAAATAATAGTCAACCCAATCTGTGACTTTGGGAGAACTGCTGCAGTTTCCAGTGGAGGGAATGGGGACACGGAACTCTGGTGGTGGGAAAGGTGTGGCGTTATACCCCTGTTGTCTTACAATTTTGTGAATCACTGTTAACTCACTAATAAAACTATTACTTCTTAAAGGAAAAAACACATTTGAGGGAGGCTGAAGCTTCCTTTAAGAACAGAGCTGGACTTTGAGGCCCCAGGATAGTTTTTGAGGCCTGCCTGAGTAGCACTTTTTTATTTTCCCTAGAGAGAGAGAGAGAAAAGAGAGAGAGAGAAGAGAGAGAGAGAGAAAGAAGAAAGAGAGAGAGAGAGAGAGAGAGAGAGAGAGAAGAAATTGCTAATCTGTTCTCTGTGTGTATGCTTCACTGGGAGAAAGAATAGCAGGACAGACGACTATTTTAGAAGTCGACAATATATTCGTCTGCAGAGAGTGTGGGGTGGGGCTTGACTGGACTGGCTTGCACTCGGCATAAGAAGCACAGCCACTAGCCAGCTGCTCCTCATTGTCCTGTGGGATGCTGTGGGGGTCTGGGTGTGACTAAATGAACAGCGAAAGTGGCCGCGTGCTGATGTCCTTTGCCCATCTCATTTTTTTTTTTTTTTTTACTATAAATTCAGTATTGATATACAAAATTAGCTTTCAGCAGGGGTATAATTCCACACCATTCCCACCACCAGAATTCGAAATCCCAAATCCCTCCACTACCTTGGGAGAACCACGGTAGATCTCCCAAGGTTGCAGACATGGGCTAATTGCTATCCCTACAACTATCTGTCTACATTTGTACATAACTACCCCCTTTTTCTTCCAGGTCCAATCCTGTCTTCTCCTCCAATCCATACATAACCCTGTTACTACATCCAAATATCTCTCCCCCTCTCCTCCTCTCTCTGTGGGTGCTGATGGAGCTGGCATTCAAAGCCCTCTTATCCTCTTCCTCCTAGCACTTCTCTCCCACTGGGAATATGGATCAGAGTTGTTTTTGGGGTGTAGAAGGTAGGAATTCTGGTTTCGGTAGTTGCTTCTCTGCTAGATTCGAGTGTTGGCAGGTTGATCCATACTCCCAGCCTGTTTCTGTCTTTCCCTAGTGGGACAGGGCTCTGGAGAGGTGAGGTTCCAAGACACATTGGTGAAGTCATCTGACCAGAGAAGTCAGGATGGAATCATGGTCGCATCTGCACCTTGGTGTCTGGAAGGTGACAGGACATAAAGTGAGACAAAGTGGCTAATGCACAGGAACCAGAAAGCAGGAACAGAGCAGATGACATAAGGGCTCTTAGGGTGCAAGAAAGCTCATAAAGTCTATTTTAGGCATGTTTCTTGGGGCCCACGACTGTGGTAGTTACTGCCTGAATTTGATAGCTAGGGTGAAGTTAGATAGAAGCATTGCCTGAAAAAATGGTTTCAGAGTAGAGAAAAGGGCTAGAAAGTTGGATTAGGACAGAGAGTAATTCCCATTCCCGAAAATATTCTGTGGATAGAATTCACTATTTACCTCCACCCAGGGAATATATATATATATATATATATATATATATATATATATATATATATATATATATATATATATATATATCCAGCCTGTGTAACCTCTGAGTCCCTATTAGTCTGAGCTCACAGCTCATGGTCACAGCTGGGAACACTGCAGGCTGCACTCAATTCAGGACCAATCTTGCTCAAGTGAGTGGCAGGGCAGGGCGACCTAGCCTCTCTCCAGAGACTGGGACAGTCCCTACCATAACTGCTCTATGGTGAGGGCAAAGCCCTGACCCAGCTCACTCTCCACTCTCAACTTTCGTCCACATCCCAGGTCAGAACTGATTTCTCCTTGTTGGCTTCAATGAGGCAACTGCCTGCCCAGTCTGTCTTTTGCAAAACACCAATCTGCGAATCAGGAACTTAGATAAAGCTTGCTGGGCGCAGGCCTGGATGCCCTGGGTCACAAGAGAAGCTTCAGATAGGCACGGCATTTCCATCTTGCATGGGGCTTGTGTAAGGAGGGCTGAGCCGCTGTGCCTATTTTTAGACAAGGAAACAGAGGTTCAGGGCTTTGCCCAGAGCCACAGTGGTGAAGCCAGCATTTCAACAAAGGTCTCGGCGACCCTAAAGATTACATTCTTTCACTGCACAACGCGCCTCCCTTTCCCCTTCCCCGATGAAAACGCAGACATACAAAATATCCCCCCTCCATGCATTTTTGTCTTTGTTTGTACACCATTAATTTCTCAGCTGAAAGGCTGGGAATTTCAAGCCTGTGCTGTTCTGTGCTATTGAAGATCAATCAGGTGTTTGCTTTATTTTATGATTTTTTTTCAAAGGAAGCCAGTGGGGAAACAGTATTCATATATACAAACATATGCAAAAGTAATTATACTTTATGTAGATGAGGTATAAGATTATGCATACATACACACGTATATGCAGGGATTCTGTAACATACCCATGGGCACCTGTCTTCTGGGAGATGCATAGGATGGATCTTCTTAGAAATTTTAATGTAGCCTCTCTTCTATGACTTTCACTTGCAGTACGACTGTCTTCTGGTATTTGAAGGTGGGCCCCCACCTTATGCCAGGGATGCCTGTAAGGCTTCACACAGCATTACCTTTTCTGTGTGCCCTGTAAAACACTCGATTTCGGAGGAGTCATTGATATATATATATATATATGTTTTAAATTCTTTAATCATTTTATTTATTGAATAGAGACAGCCAGAAATCAAGAGGGAAAGGGGAAGATAGAGAGGGAGAGAGACACAGAGAGACACCTGCAGCCCTGCTTCATCACTCGCAAAGCTTCTCCCCCCTTGCAGGTGAGGACTGGGGGGGCCTGAACTTGGCATTATAACACACACACTCAACCAGGCGTGTCACCACCCAGCCCATCTTTATTATTATTATTATTTGATCATTTCTTCTTGGGGAGGTTAATGGGTTCTAGTACAGTTATTGATGTGTGGGGATAATTTCCTAATCTCCTAGTAATAGGTGTCTGGAAACACTCTCGCCTCCAAATTTAGGTCTCTCCCTCCACCATCATACACCAGAGTCCCAAAGTCCCTTCCCTGACCCCCCACCAAACCCCTCCCAGTCCCCTCTCCCTGGAGTCCTTTGACTTGGTTCAGTATGGCAAATCCAGTCTGAGTTTTACTTTCTATTTTCTTTTCTCTTTCTCTTTTTTTGCCTCCAGGGTTACTGCTGGGGCTCAGTGCTGGCACTATGAATCCACTGCTCCTGGCAGACATTTTTTTTTATTCTATTGGATAGGACAGAGAGAAATTGAGAGGGGAGGGGGATATAGAGAGGGAGAGAGACAAAGTCACTTGCAGACCTGTTTCACTGCTTATGAAATGTCCCCCCTACAGGTGGGGGAGCCAGAGACTCAAACCTGGATCCTTGCACATGTCCTTGCACTTAGTATTATATGCACTTAACCCGGTCCACCATAGCCCAGCACTCCCAAGTTTTACTTTGAGCTTTTTTTTTTTTTTTTTTCATTCTTCTCCTTTTTTTAATTGTCAGGAGGAAATCACCTTCTATAAAGTGAGGTCTTAAGACCATTTTTCTATTTTGTGTTTCCTAATCAAAGGTCTGAGCACACTGACACTCTCAACTAGTACAAGACACACCTTTTTTTTTTTTTTTTTTTTTGTTCTTTTCTGAACCCACCACTAACTGATAAAGAAAAGCATTTTCATGGTCCATGAGAATGGATCCTGGCTTTTTGGATGAGGAGTAGATCAGCCTCAGAATACTGCGTCTGGAATCTGTTGTGTCATGCACAGACTACTGTAACCCCACATTGTCTTTTTATGAAGAACCACAACATTTCCTATAGTGTATCCTTTCACTGATGTGCTCACCCCTATTGGTGAATACGCGCCTTTCGTAGTTCATGGATATCCGACTGGTCTCTTGTGTCTGGGTTCTATCAGACTGAAGCTTTCCTTGCTGGGACACTGGCACTGAGCTGACCTCCCATGGCGCTCTTTCTCCTGCTTCCCTGCTTCCACTTCAGGTCTCTAGTTGCTGGCAGAAGCAAGAACGCTTACTGGAGAAGACAGGAGCCCATGGCGATTGGGTAGAGACCTCCATGTGAGTCCCTGCGTTGAGAGGCTGTGTATTATTTATGTCATCCTCCTTTTATTCTCTCCACCATCAGACCATTAGCCTAGGAAGGCAAATGCTGTCTCACATCCATTTTTCAATCTTTTATAACAGCAGGCGTGAGTGTCGAGAGTCATTCACTCGGGCAGCGTTGAAGGACTGTGCGGACACCAAGGAATCACAGAGGAAGGAGATGTGGTTTGTGGCTGGGCAGGTGGCTCAGTGGTAGAGCTTAGGTTTTGCATGCCGAAGGCCTTGAGTTCAATCCCCAGTATTGCCTCTGTCAGAAGGCTGCTTTGCTTCCAGTTCTTACTCCTAATAATATATATTTTTTAATGCATGGGTTTTAGGCTCAGTGAATTGCTACTCATCATCTAACAGGTCACCAAGGAGAAGCAGGTTGGAGCCAGATAACAGTCGAGCTCATAGAGCATGTGTGCATTAGCATGCCCGAGGCCCTGGAACTCCAGGAGAGCACCGTGCACAGCACCACTGCAACTCCATGGGTGGTGGAGCCCTTCTTTGCTGTCTCTTCCTCTCTCTACCTCTGTGTGCCCATCTCTTTTCTCTCAAAGAATAGAAAATGGGTTCAGGGAGGCTGTCCAGTGGTTTGTGTATGTACAAGGTCCTGAGTTCCTTCCCTGACACAGCATTGAAGAAAAATAGGAAACAAAACAAAATACAACAGAATCTCCCATTTCCTGTTTTCTGACCGCAAGGATGTATCTCTTTAAAAAAACAAACACAAAAAAAACACCACTTTTCCTAGAATACCTGGGTCACTGAGTTGGTAGTGCCTTGAGTTCTGGTGGGTCTGTAAAAAGCCTTCTTTCTCTCATTGCATATGCCAGAATTCTTCTTAGTGCACATGGTACAGAGTCGTCCTTCCTTCCTTCCTTCCTTCCTTCCTTCCTTCCTTCCTTCCTTCCTTCCTTCCTTTCTTTCCTCCAGTGTTATAGCTGGGGACTGGGTCACTGCACTCACTACTCATTCACTGCTCCTGGAGGCCATTTTTTCCATTTTTGTTGCCCTTGTTGTCCTTGCTATTGTTGTTGCTGCTGTTGTTGTTAGATAGTACAGAAGAAGAGAGAGGAGGGGAAGACAGAGAGGGGGAGGGGAGAGAAATACAGACACCTGCAGACCTGCTTTACCCCCTCCCCCCCTGCTGGTGGGGATCCGGGGACTTGAACCAGGATCCTTACGCCAGTCCTTGTGCTTCATACCATGTGCGCTTAACACACTGGGCTACCGCCTGACCCCGCCCCCCAGTCTTTCTCACACTGCCCTTTGTTCTTCCTCTATCAGAAGCCCAGGCCCTACTCTGTGAAAAGGATTCTGAGCTACTTGAAAGGACTGCCAGAGACCCGTGTGGCATTACGTGGTTTTGAGGTGTTCTCTGTGAGAGCAATGGGGCCACTTTGAATGTCTGTCCTGTCCCCATCACAGGTAGACCTCATGTTTTGAAAGATTTGGATTATGTGATATCTGTGTTGATGATTATCTTCCAACCTCTGTTCCTCAGATGATGACAGGTCCTTTCACACTCAAAAGCAAGTAGCTGATACAGGGTCATGAGTTTTGGGTTAGCCTCGGCAGTTGTGGTGAAGGCCAGTGTACATTTCCGGTCATCTGTATTTAATCCCATGCAACCGGATACCTGGGTCAGGCACTGTTCCTTCAGAGTAAGACTCAACAAGCTGCCACCTTCAGGTCATACCTGGCCCACCTACTGCCTGTCTGGGGAGAAGTACTCTTACTGGAAGCCAGCAGACTCAGCCATTAGCTTTCTTGTTGTCCATGGCTGATTTCAAAGGTTGAATAGTTAGTTACTTCAGAGACCACAGAGCCCAGGAAGACGGGAATATTTATTTTCTCTCTTAGCCAGGTAAGAAAATACCTGCCCATCTTGGGCATAGTCCAGAAACAGGTTTCCCAGCAAGGTAAGGAGGGAAGACAGAGCTCTCCATGGCATTGACGGCATGGAGTGGAGTCAGGGCGTAGTGAGGTGGGGACATGGCTGCTGAAAGAGAAGGTAGTTTTTTTGTTTGTTTGTTTCTTTTTTGCCTCCAGGGTGATCACTGGGCCTCAGTGCCTGTACTACGAATCTATTGCTCCTGGAGGGCCATCTTTTGTCCATTATTGTTGTTGCTACTGTTATTGTTGTTGGATAGGACAGAGAGAAATGGAGAGAGGAAGGGAAGACAGAGAGGAGGAGAGGGGGGAGAAAAAGGTAGATACCTGCAGATCTGCTTCACCTCTTGTGAAGTGAACCCCCTGCAAATGGGCAGCCGAGGCCTCGAACCGGGACCTTAGCACCAGTCCTTGCACTTCACACTATGTGCGCTCAACCCAGTGTGCCACCATCCAGCCCCTGAAAGAGAAAGTTTAAGGGTGGTGGGGGTGGGGGTGGGTATCACTGCTGAGAGCCTGAGGGGGCACAGGAAGAAAACCTGCTAGGCCTTGAGGTCAGGACTGTATTAGTTGAAGATTGGGGGCAGAAAGAAGCTGGAGGCGCCTCCCTTTCAATTCCTGCCTCAGGACCAGGCCAGAAAGAAGCAGCAACGCTGACAAAGCAAGGCCCTGGGCTTTGCCATCTTCTCCTACTCCCACCCCCTTCAGAGAACATTCACCACAGGGCCCCGCGGATAACTCTTCGGGAGAAACAAACCAGATAAGCTCTTGCCCACAGCACAGGCTTGCCAACTTTTTTTTCCCCCCTTTCCTCTTCTTGCCCCTGGTGATAAACATATGCTTTGAAGCATGAGATTTGATTATCCTGTCTTAGTGATTATAAATACAAATGTGATTAATGGTCAAAAAAAACCAAGTCGACAGGATAAGACTAATTCTCAACAGAGTCTCCCTGCGCTGTTTTCTGCTCCTTCCTAGCCCGTGGAAGGAGTGGAGAAGTTACCCTGTGTCCCACCACACCTGCTCAGCCCTGCTCTGAGGCCTTCCCACCCTCTCCTCAGGAGAGGCACTTCCTCCTGGATAGTTCAAATCGCAGCATCTCCACCCTGGGAGAGCCACCTAAGAGAAGGACCTCGTCTCTGTCTCTTTGTCTCTTTGTCAGGCCACTAAGAGCCCAGAAGTCTGCCTGAAAGGGCCATTGGATGCCTCCTCCCTCTTGTCCCTGCTCCCAGCTTGGGTTCTGGCAGCCAGGCCTTCCGGTACAAGGAGCGAACACCACCACCTCAATCCGGACAATTTGTATTTCAGGAGTGACGGGGGCTCAGTGCCCTCTCCCTCTGTCAGTCCACATTAAAGAGCTGCCACTAATAAAACTAATTAATAACTGCTGGCTCGGTGTGGAAGCCTTGGACTTCTCCGCCCTGGCAGGCTGCCACCTCCGCTTTTGAAAGCTGCACTTCATCTCTGTCACGGACAGGATGAATATTTCTCCACACTTCTAATTGGACAAAGTGCCTTTCAAACTCACTGGCATGAGAGAGAGAGAGAAAGAGAGAGAGAGAGCAGGAGCAGATAAATAGTCGATGTGCTCGCCAGATCCAATCACCCCTGGATTGGTTCTGAGAGGAGCCTGGAGTCTGTTCCTGAAAGGGACAGGCCCTGAAGCATCTCCACCCTTGACTTGCTCTTCCTTCTGCCTTTGCCTGACTCCAGAGGGAGGAGTCCCAAGAGTCACGGGGTACAGGCCTGGAGCCACCCATCCCACAGAAGTGTAGTTCTCACACTTGGGGAACAACACAGTTGACGGGCCTGAGTGGGAGGGGTGAGTTGAAGAGACAGAGTCCTAGAACTTTCTCTGGTTCTCTGAATCAGAATCGGCAGGGCCAGTGAACTTCTTTCCTTCTCCTTCTCCTCCTCCTCCTTCTTCTTCTTCTTAGTTTTTTATTAGTGATTCAATAATGATTAACAAGATAACAGGTACATTCCATACAGTTCCCACCACCAGAGTTCCAATCTGCTCCATTGGAAGCTTCTCTATTCTTTATCCTTCTGGGCGTTTGGACCAAAATTCTTTATGGGGTGCAGAAGATGGGAGGTCTGGCTCCTGTACTTGCTTCTCCACTATCATGGACATTGGCAGGAGGATCCACACCCCCAGGCTGTTTCTGTCTTTACCTAGTGGGGCAGGGCTCTGGAGAGGTGAGGCTCCAGGGCACATTGGTGAGGTTGGTCGTCTGCCCAGGGAGGTCAGAATGGTATCATAGTAGCGTCTGCAACTTGGTGGCATTTCTTGTTCTGAAGCAGTGATGTCCCTATGTATAGATGATATCTGTATTTCAGAACACAAGAAGAGTTGTTTTTTACCCTTCAGAAGATAACTACCAGCATGGTTTTCCCTGGTAAGAAATGCACAGACAGGTGTTTGTTTTTATTAGTATTCAATAGGACAGAGAGGTAGGGGAAACGTTCACTAACATGGGCATCTTGTCCACTTCCTGGTTCCGGTTGTTGAGGATAACAAAGCTAATAGACACTGCCAGAAACTGGGCCAGTGAACCGCTCACGCGACTCAGCTACAGATCACAGGCGAAGACCTCTGGTATAATCCCAGTGGGCTTCTGTTCCACAGTCCCTTCCAGACCATATTTATTTGTTTATTTATTTATCCTTTGCATGTTGGTGGGTTCTGTGGATGTAGGGGTTCAGCCAGAGACAGGACTGTGTCAGGTCAGCCCCAGCTCAGGGAGGGGCCTGTGAGAGGGCACCAGGGAGTAGGGGCACCTTGGAGCCAGGCCTTTGATGTGACTTCTGCAGTGAAGTGGGGGTGGGGGCAGATTTACTTATAACAGATATGGGTAAGGAGAAGGCTGCTGACTGCCTCACGTTCATTTACGTGGCTGCATTTAAAAACATTTTTTTTTTATTTATAAAAAGGAAACATTGACAAAACCATAGGATAAGAGGGGTACAACTCCACACAATTCTCACCACCAGAACTCCGTATCCCATCCCCTCCCCTGATAGCTTTTCTATTCTCTTTCCCTCTGGGAGTATGGACCCGGGTCATTGTGGGATGCAGAAGGTGGAAGGTCTGGCTTCTGTAAATGCTTCCCTGCTGAACATGGGCATTGACAGGTTGATCCATACTCCCAGCATGCCTCTCTCCCTTGCATTTCATTTTTATTTATTTAAGTTTTATCTGTGGTTAATAGTAGGTTACAAGACTGTAAGCTTACACTCTGTAGTTACACACCACACCTACCACCAGAATTCGGTGTCCCCACCCTCCCAAAGATCACCAGCAGTCTTCTCTCAAGTCTTAGAAATAATTTATTTGCTTCTGTGTTTGTTTTCTAAGTTCATGTGACTCAGGTCTCTAGATTCCACACATGAGTGAAACCATCTGGTGGTTGTCTTTCATCTCTTTCCTTACTTCACTAAACGTAATAATCTCTGATGCCATTCCATTTTGTCCCAGAGAACGCACTATTCTTTTTTGATGGCAGAGTAGTATTCCATGGAGTATATATGCCTTCACGTCTTTAGCCAGCCACCAGTTGATAACAACCGTCCCCTTACTTTTTTATTATGTGTGTGTGCGTGTGTGCGTGTGTGTGTGTGTGTGTGTGTGTGTGTGTGTGTGCGCGCGCTATTGTCCTGGGTCTTTCCACAGGAGCCCATTTCTATTACAGAATCCAGCCTAGGACCCCACTCTGTCTTTAGTTGTCTTGTCTCATTGCTCCTCCTGCAGACTCTGACAGACCCTTGTCTTCTTGTTTCTCATGCTCTTGCCCCTTGGGACAGGCACTCCTCTGGGCTGCCATGACAGAGTGCTCCCTGCTTGCTGTACCTGATGTTTCCTCAGGGCCAGGGCTTTGCAGGAAGACCTTGGGGGTGAAATACCACCTCCCCCACCCCAACATGGAGTGTCAGAGGTATATGCTCCTTGATAAAGTCCGTTCTGTTTCTCTTTGCGATGCACAGACACATGGGGAGACACTTGGAAGCCAGGCAGAGACCCCCTGCTCCTCTGCTATAAACTGTCCTCACAGGCCACATTGACACCTGCTCCTGGACTCTGTCTCACTGGCTCCTTTTAGAATCAGCACGGCTGCTTCGCAGAGCTCTAATGTGCCTTCCATCTTCCTGTCAGCTCCGGGGAATAAGCATATACGCTTTGGATGTTCCCGGGTGGCAGTGGCAGGTGGAAAGCGTTGGTTTTATTTATAGAGGGAGAGAATGGTCTCAGGGCTAGCAATTTGTCTGAACGCACATTTCTAAGGGAGTGTCTATATGTCTTTTGGCATTGGTTGGTATTCTAGAAACAAGACTGAACTGGAGTTAGGAGACAAGTTAGTTGTCTCTGACTGCTAGTCCTCAACTGTGTAACTCTAGTCAAGGAGTCCGAGACCTCTGGGCCTCAGTTTCCCTAAAGGAGCTGGAGGTCGAATGATCAATTCTGGGCGTGATTAGCAGCTCTGACACTCCGTGATCGCATGGTGAGATTACATGCCCCCCTTGGCCACCCTGGGGCTAAGATTCTAGCTCTAATGAGGGAAACTGGGCTAAAGAAAACATACAAGGCGGAGTGTCTGAGTGTCTGATGACCTCGGAGTCTCTAATAATTGAAACGTCTGATAAGGGTGGTTTGGAATCGGACTAATGAATGAGTAATAAATTGCTATTTTCCAAGGCTGACAGAGAGACACACCCAATTATGTTGGAAGGTTGGAGGAAGGGATAATCTCTTTATTCTCAAGAGCTTTGTTCTCTGTAGCTTTCTTAGGACCAGATTACCTTTGTTCAGCCAATCTCAAATCTTCACTCGATATTACTCCCTCCTTTCAGATGTATGTAGCTAGTTCTCCCTTATTAGATTCTGAGTAATGTCTTAATTATTATTATTCATGATTTGTCACTCATCTTCTGAGTAATATCTTACTTCCTGACACCTGGCCAGATTGTTAACTATAAGCACAGGGATAATAAACTTAACCCATTTATGTTCTTGGCTGACAGCCATGTTATTATTCAAAAGGAAGGGGGGCAAGGCAGTGGCACACCTGGTTAAGCGCACACCTTACAACGTGCAAGGCTATGAGTTCAAGCCCGCAGTCCCCGCCTGCAGAGGGGAAAGCTTCAGGAGTAGTGAAGCAGGGCTGCAGGTGTCTTTCTGTCCCTTTTCCTCTCTATCCAAGAATAAATAAATAAAAAGATGCTATTCAAAAGGAGGAACAAAGTCTGAATGATCATAGAGAGTGGTCACCCACCTTCTTCGAGGCCACACAAGCTCACCAGAAACTAAGACTTGCTCTTAAGGAACCCTCCTGCACTGCTGGTGGGAATGTCAACTGGTCCAACCTCTGTGGACAGCAGTTGGAGAACTCTCAGATAGCTAGAAGCAGACCTACCCTATGACTCTGCAATTCTTCTCTTGGGGATGTATTTTAAGGAACCAAATGTACCCATCCAAAAAGATCTGTGTATACCTATGTTCATAGCAGCACAATTTGTAATAGCCAAAACCTGGAAGCAACCGAGATGTGCAACAACAGATGAGTGGCTGAGCAAGTTGTGTTTTATATACACAGTGGAATACTACTCAGCTATTAAACAGTGGTGATTTTTTCCTTTTCACCTCGTCTTGGATGGATCTTAGAGGAATCATGTTAAGTGAGATAAGTCAGAAACAGAAGGATGAATATGGGATGGTCTCACTCAGAGGCAGAAGTCGAAAAACAAAATCAGAAGGGAAAACACTAAGCAGAATTTCCACAGGAGTTGTTGTATTGCACCAAAGTAAAAGACTCTGGGTTGGGGGGAGGGTTCAGTTCCTGGAATATGATGGCAGAGGAGGATCTAGTCGGGGTTGAATTGTTATGTGGAAAACTGGGAAATGTTATGCATGTATAAACTATTGGTTTGTACTGTTCACTATAAATCATTAACCCCCCAATAAAGAAATAATAATAATAAAAAAGACGTGTTCCCTTCACTCTTGTTCTCCTAGTTGACTCTCTTCCCACGTTCACCATACCTTGGTTTGATTTAACATTTGAAATCCGTGCTGGAACCAATTGCAGCCTGTAGTTGTTCAGAAGGATGAGAAATGCCAAATATCTTTTCGGGAAATGTGACTTCGGGACTGGCCTTCTTGAGCTGAGCTGCTTCTTGTTCTCAAGCTTAGCAAGACAAGAATCACCACCATGAAGCCCCGGGCCCTGGATTTCAAGCCAGACTAGAGGCAAATGGGATTTCTCCTACATCTTATTAGTATTTTGCATTGGAGTCAACTCCGCTTAGATGACCAAATTGAGTTTGCATGTTATTTTTTGTTTTAAAATATTTTTTGTTTATTTATTATTAGATAGAGACAGAGAGAAATTGAGAGGGAAGGGGGATGGAGAGAGGGAGGAGGAGAGAGACCTGAAGCTCCACTTCACCACTCGTGAAGCTTTCTCCCTGAAGGTGGGGACCAGGTAGTTGAACCTGGGTCCTTGTGCATTGTAATGTGTGCACTTAACCAGATGTACCACTGCCTGGCCCCCTGGGTAGTTTTTATGTGTCTGCCATGTTTGGCACTGTGATACAAAGGTGGGAAACACATGGGCCCTGTCTTCAGGTGCCCATGGTGTACTAAGAGACACAGTGAAAATAATCTCAATAGCATGTGTGGCGTGATGATATTGACATATACACAGTTAAGACAGGAGGGATTTTTTTTTCCCTCCAGGGTTATTGCTGGGGCTCAGTGCCTGCACTATGAATTCACTGCTCCTGGAGGCTATTTTTTCCCTTTTGTTGCCCTTGTTGTTTATCATTATTGTTGTTATTGTTACTGTTGTTCTTATTGCTGTCATTGTTGTTGGATAGGACAGAGAGAAGCTGAGAGATAAGGGGAAGGCAGAGAGGGGGAGAGAAAGACACCTTCAGACTCGCTTCACCGCCAGTGAAGTGACTCCCCTGCAGGTGGGGAGCCGGGGGCTCGAACCCGGATCCTTACGCCAGTCCTTGCGCTTTGTGCCACTGTGCTTAACCCGCTGCACTACTACCAGGCCCCCATTTTTTTAAAGTCACAGTGCTACTCAGTTTGAGCTTTTGATGTTACCAGAGATTGAACCTGGGACCTCAAAACTGCTAAGATTTTCTGTAGGGCCCAGACGAAGGGAATTTAACCTTTATTGGAAAAGCAGAATTCAAGGAAAGCTTCTTGAAGGAGGTGTTTTCCAAAGTGGATTTTCCAAGTTGTGACTGATCTTGGAAGACAATGAGAGAATCCTAAGAGCACCATGTCCACAGACCCCTCCATCATAGCTAGTAAAGGGATCAACCTTACTTAGCAGCTTGATCTTAGGGGATCCCAAATACTTGAACTCTGCAGGATGTTGTATGGCCCAGTTATCCTGTACAGAACATTCTTTCAGGTGGGAATGTTTTCTGAACCCATAGATGATATGGTTCCTTTGAGGAATAAGTGGTGATAGGATGGGTAAAGGAAATTATCCATTAATAATCAGTATTCGTTCAGTCCTTGTCTTGCCTTCCCCTGAGCTTATGACTAGCTGCCTGCCATGTTGAATGCAATATGGTCATTCTCCATTCTTTTTTTACTCTCCATTCTTATGATCTTACAACCTCTATTTTTTATTTTGGGAAAAATTATTAGTGATTTAGTAACGATTAACAAGATGGTAAGACAACAGGAGTATAATTCCATACATTTCCCACCACCAGAGCCCCATGCCCCATCATCCCCTCCACTAGAAGCTTCCCTATTCTTTTTTTTTTTAAAAAAAATATTATTTCTATTTATTTATTGAAGAGAGACATCCAGAAATTGAGAGGAGACGAGTAGATAAAGTGGGAGAGAGACAGAGAAAAACCTGCAACAGTGTTTCACTGCTCACCAAGCTTTCCCCCTGCAAGTGGGGTCTAGTGCCTTGAACCTAGGTCCTTGTGCATTGTACCATGCGCACTCAACCAGGTGTGCCACCACCTGACCCTGCTTACTTATTCTTTATCCCTCTGGGAATATGGACCAAAATTCTTTTGGAGGTACAGAAGGTGGAAAGTCTGGCTTGTGTAATTGCTTCTCCTCTGGACATGGATGTTGGCAGGTGGATCCATACCCCCAGCCTATTTCTCTCTTTCCATAGTGGGGCAGGGCTCTGGGTAGGAGGACACATTGGTGAGGTCATCTGCCCCGGGAAGTCAGGATGGTATCCTAGTAGTGTCTGCAATTTGGTAACTGAATGGTGGCAAGACATAAGGCAAGATCAGTTGTCTAATAAACAGGAACCCAAAGGTAGAATAGGACAGATGAAACTATGGAGAAAGGATAGGAAGTCTATTTTAGGTATATTCCAAGGGGCCCATGACTTCAGTCATTTTTGCCCCAGCCTGATAGATCTTTCAACATTTTACAAAGCATCATGTTGTAAACAGATACAGCAGACCTGAAAATAGCCATCCAAGAGTCTTTATCAACAATGTGTATTTATTGAGTTCTGCAATCTCTTGCCTTTTCTAAAAGTTCCAGCAAAGCCCTTTAATCAGTCAGTTGGCCCCACCAAGTGTTGAATATTTTTTGTATGTCAGACATTGTGTTGAATCTCTGGTTGTCAACATTTTGTGTCTTTGGACTGATTCCATGCCACTTCTAATAATTGTGGAGACCCCTTAAGAGCTTTGGACAATGTGGAATATATTATTTGGTATTTGCCCTATTCATACTGAAGATGAAGAAGAAATTTAAATATATTTATTTTTAAATAATAAGCTCTCCAAACTGCAAACACACATAACATGTAACGGGGAAGAAAGCCTACTCTCTAAAAGAATGGCTTGCTTGTTTATCTTTTTTTATTTTTGGCTCCAGGGTTATCATTGGAGCTTGGTGCCTGCGAATCCACTGCTCCTGGAGGCCATCTTTTTTCCATTGTTATTGTTGGATAGGACAGAGAGAAATGGAGAGAGGAGAGGAAGACAGAGAGGAGGAGAGAAAGACAGATATCTGCAGACCTGCTTCACCACTTGTGAAACTACTCCCCTGCAGGTGGGGAGCTGAGGGCTGGGATCCTGGATCCTTGAGCAAGTCCTTGCGCTTTGTACCATGTGTGCTTCACCGTTTGTTACTGCCCAGTTCCCAGAATGACATTTTTTTTTTGCCTCCAGGGTTATTGCCGGGGTACGGTGCCTACACTACTAATCAATTGCTCCCGGGGGCTACTTTTTTCCCTCTTGTTGCCCTTGTGTTTATCATTGTTGTTATTATTGTTGTTGTTCTTGCTGTTGTTGTTGGATAGGACAGAGAGAAATGGAGAGAGGAGAGGAAGACAGAGAGGGGGAGAGAAAGACAGACACCTGCAGACCTGCTTCACCGCTTATGAAGCGACCCCCCCCTGCAGGTGGGGAGCCAGCGTTCAAACTGGGATCCTTGAGCCGGTCCTTGCACTTTGCACCATGTACACTTAACCCGCTGCGCTACCACCAGGCCCTCCAGAATGACATTTTAAAATATACTTTCCTAATATATATATATGGGAGGTGGTCTGGGTGAATAGAAAAACATCTGAATTCTTCTCTACCTCTGCATTTGATCTGTTTGCATGCCACATGTGCTGATGGTGTTGGAACGTTGGACTTGTGATCAGCAGAACTATGAAAATGTTTTTGATCTCATAGATTTCCTTGAAAGAGTCCTGGGAACCCTGGGCTTCCATGGATCCTGCTTGTGGGAAGTGCTTTTGTCCTTAAGGAGCCCCTTCTACTGGATCATTGAGGATGCAGTACCACAAGTTGGCTTGAAAGGAAATGGAGAAGGCAGAGTTGAAGATTTAGGCTCTGGAAGATTATTCCTCGGTGATTTCAGGGGAGGCACCTCTTTGGGTTCCAATCCATCTAAGGAAAAAACGACTGCTGGCATTTGGTGTAGGTTTTTCTTTGTGCCAAAGGAAACAAAAAGTATATGAGGGATGGAGGGTCACGAAAAAGCAATAAATGAAGGCATAAATTTACTAAAACATGCTCATCTCTTGAGAAGGTACCACAAAACATGTCTACTATTAAACAATAATTCCAGGTTTGTTCCATGGCTATGATATTTCTGTTCTCCAGGTGGTTTTTATGACTTTTATGTTAAATAGCTTACTATTTTAATGAATGAATGATTATTATTTTAGATATGTGTCGATGTGTGTCAATTGAGAGGGATCCGCATTTGTGGTTTCTTCTCAGACACTGGCTTGTGTCTTTAGGGTGATAGTTAAGTTTAGAGCTATGCTGATGAGAATACCAAGCTATCAAAATGAGATTTTAAAAGCATTTTATGAGACACAGTGCTATCAGTATTTTCCAATATCTACAAATGTCATGGATATGAATATTCTAGATAAAAACTGATATGTTTATCTGTACTCTTCAGCTCCCAAAGTGGAGTTTGATCACTTTTGGATTGTATTTTGAAATATTTAGGGCAAAGTACTTAAAATGTTTTAAAAGTTAACTAGGGAGAAAAGATGAAAGACTTAATTTCCTTGAACCTGAATTATTCAAGTTGAAAGCTGCTGTATTCAATTTTCCTTGACTTCTGTGGGTCGGTTTGGGATTCTTCTTGGCCTGGGATTGGATTTTTTTTTTTTTTTTGCATCACTTTAGGAAAGTAAGGATGGATCTAGCTTTTGAAGTAATAACCCAGATTTATGGCTGAGTGGATATAGAATCAAAGGATTTTGAAAAACACACATTAGGTCTGTTGCACTTTTTTTTTTAATACTATTAGAGAATCAGAGTATTCTAGACCTTCCCCCCCCCCAGTGGAACTCTTGGAAGTCCTTCTTAAAGCTAAGGATAAAAAAAAAGAGAGAGAGAGAGAGAGATTGAAGTAAGTCCTCTCCCTTCTGTCTTTTTTCCACCTTCTTACTTTCCCCATCACTTCCTTATTTTTTCTTTTTTTTTTTTAGCCTTTAACAACAACAGCAACAACAAAAACGGTTTCTTCCTCCAGATATTCAGCAATATTCAAATGCCCATTAAAACGGAAAAGCGGTGATGTGATGGAAAGTGGGCCGTGGTGCTGACGGAAGTGTTTTTTACAAGCTGTGGACAACCACACAGTCATCTTCAGTTCCACTATTTGTGGTGATCATACCGTGATTTAAAAAGCTCCCCTTTCCAAACAAAATCTGGAGTGTGCAGACTGCACAGATTATAAACACACTCAAAGACCTGGGGTGAAAGCCCATTTAGCATTATTATTATTTTTAGAAACAGATTTCTCAAAACATCTGTCCGCACATACCTGCTTTTGTCATTACATGTTCCTGGAAGCCCCTCCCACCCCCAGCCCCACTTCTCCTGTGCTCATTTGGATTCTCTCATCTTGACTTATGTGGCTCAGCAACCCCCCTTTGCTGAAAGGAGCATGTTTCTGGGTGTCAGAGGGCCCTAGCCTGAAAGGTCACACTTCTTCCTGTTTTTGCACTGAAGACCTATTTCATTTCTGCTGAACTACTGGGAGTGATCAGCTCTGCAATGCATTCTGGGTATTCCACCACCAGCTAGATCAGTGCTATCATCTCTCTCTCTCTCTCTCTCTCTCTCTCTCTCTCTGTCCCCCTCCCTGCTTCACCACTTGTGACTCCCCTGCAGGTGGGGAGCCGGGGGTTCGAACTGGGATCCTTACACCAGTCCTTGCACTTTGCGCCACGTGTGCTTAACCCGCTGCACTACCACCCGACTCCCAGCTTTTTTTTCCCTTACGACAAAAGACCCCCTGCCCCCCCAAAAAAGTGAAGGATTTGGTACTGATTTTTGTAGCCAGTTGTTCTAGAAACATCTATATCCTAGCAGCTAGAGAGACCCTACCAAACTCCTTCAAAATCGGCTTTTACAGATTGTGTATGCTGGCTGGGTGAGGCTGCCGGGTTCCTGGGCTGGGTTCAGGTGGCAGGGAATTTCTGAAATAATGGAGTGCTTCTAGTTTTCCTTCATAGGAACAAATAACAATCATTTCTTCACTTACAAAAAAAAGGGGGGGATTTGTCTATTTTCTTCTTTTTTTAAACATTTTATTTATCTCTTTGTATTTGATAGGACAGAACCTGAGTGTGGAGGGGAAGATAAAGAGACAGAGAGACATATGCAGCTCTGTTCTGTTACTTGTGAAGCTTCACCCCTGGCAGATGGGGACTGAAGGTTGAGCCTGGCCCTTGCACGTGGTAATGTGAGCGTTCAACCAAGTGTGCCTGCCAGCAACCGGCCCGATTTGTTTATTTGGAAAGAGAGGCCAGAGAAGTGTTAAAATTTGGTAGATGCTTGTGCTGGGGAATTGGACCTGGAGCATGAGAGTCAGGCCTTCCAGCGCTGCTGCACTTTGTCCCCAGTCTTTGCTTGATCTGATTTCAGTTTAGCAAAGCTTTCTTGGGAACTCTACTTCCAAATAGCTGGGGAAACTGATATTATCGGAGCTAGGCGGTGGCGCACCTGGTTAAGCGCACATAGTACAGTAAGTACACAGGAATCAGCATTCAAGCCCCTGGTCCCCATTTGCAGGGGGGAAAGCTTCACGAGTGGTGAAGCAGGGCTGCAGGTGTCTCTCTCTGTGTCTCTCTCCCTATCTATCCCTGCCTCTCTCAAAATCTCTCTGTTTCTATCCAATAATAAATAAATGAAAACGTTAAACATTGCTATTATCTCATTTAACGGTGAAAAAGCAAAGACTCTTATGAGGTAAATGTTGTTTTCCCACTTCACAGAAGAAGGAGGGAGCTTGTCCTTAGCAAGCAAGTTTCATTCCACAGTTGCTGACGATCTTTCTTTTTTTAGACTCATTTCCTTGAGAGGCTGATCTGATATGTTAGAAACTGGAATGGACCCTGTGGTAGTGGAGGGGCTTCTTCTCTGTCACTCCAGTGCGGGAGCCAGTCCTACCAGTTCGAGCCCCCGGCTCCCCACCTGCAGGGGGGTCACTTCACAAGCAGTGAATCAGGTCTGCAGGTGTCTGTCTTTCTCTCCCCCTCTCTGTCTTCCCCTCCTCTCGATTTCTCTCTGTCCTGTCTAACAACGACAGCAATAACAACAAAGTGGGAAAACTAGCCTCTAGGAAACCACTGCTCCTGACAGCCATTTTTACCATTGATTGGATAGGACAGAGAGAAATTGAGAGAGGAGGGGGAGGTAGAGAGGGGGAGAAAAAGGTAGACACTTGCAGACCTGCTTCACTGCTTGTGAAGTGACCCCCCCATCCCCCGCAGGTGGGGAGCAAGGGTCTCAAACCTAGAACCTTGAGTGGATCCTTGCACTTAGTACTATGTGAGCTTAACAAGGTGCATTACCGCCCGGCCCCACCTCCACTAACAAATTGCAGTGGATTCATAGTGTAGGCCCCGAGCCCCAGCAATGACCCTGGAGGCAAAAAAGAAAAAAAAAACTTTAATAATAATAATAATAATAATAATAATAAAATGTCCTCTAGAAGTTACCCGTGGTTGACTTTGCTGGGTATTTCTCATGAACACCGGAAATATAGGTGTTATTATTAATAGAATTCTCCTTAGGATTTCTTGCAGACACACACACACACACACACACACACACACACACACAAAAAAAAAAAAAAAAAAAACAAGAGGAAATAAAGAAGTCTGTATGCCTTGCACCTGTGTGAGGAGCAGGCATGGAATAGACCAACCCTGTTCTGGAAGTGTCCTTCATTTCCCAGGGCAGACCAGGCCAGCAGAATATAATCTGGTGCTGGGGGACGGGTGACACATGACATAAGTCTAATGTGACAGGAGGTCAGGCTTCCCAGAAGAGGCTTGCTGGAGCCTGGCCTGGCCTGGCGGGTGGGGGAGTAGGGGAGGGAATGAGGGGGTTGTGCCTTTAAGACTTGGAATAATCCCGCCCCAAGCACACAGCTGCAGGTGGGGGCTGTGCTCCTGGTAAGTTAGGGCCAACTGTCCAGGCAGCTAGTGATCTTGCCTGCGAATGAATGAATGAGTGGGAATGATCAGGGTGAAGCTGCTTCCCCTGCTGAACTGCCAGTAAACTGCTCCTGTGGAGGGAGGGGACAGGTGATAGCTTACCCATAGAGCACACCCCTTGCTCTGTGTGAGGACCCGGGTTCAAATCCTGGCACTACATGAGAGCATGATGCATGGTAGTGTTGGAGACAGCACAGGGGTACAGTGAGACCCCGGAAATAAGGTTACTTTGTTGCACTGAATTTGCACACATGGGGACTCGGGTACAAGGAGGTCACAGAAGCACAGGGAAAACAGAAACTTGAACACAGAAAAGATACTCGCTGGGGGAGGAGTTTGGAGTCAGGTGACCGACCACACCTGGAGCCTCTAGCTGGCCAAGAGGAGGCTGGCCCAGGTGTGACATGTGGGAGACTTTAAGAGAAGAGGGTTCACACACGGAGGGGCCTTCTCCTCTCTGATTTCACTTCTGCATCAATTCTACCTCCGAACTTAGAGGACTATTTGGAAACTGCATGCCTATCACCATGCGTGTTCCTTTGTAATCCTTTTTTAAATGAATTTTAAAGTTTATAAAATGGAAATATTGACAAGACCATGGGATAAAAGGGGTACAACTCCACATAATTCCCACCACCAGAACTCCATATTCCATCCCCTCCCCAGATAGCTTTCCTATTATTTATCCCTCTTGGAGTATGGACCCAGGGTCATTATGGGGTGCAGAAGGTGGAAGGTCTGGCTTCTTTAACTGCTTCCCCACTGAACATGGGCACTGGCAGGTAGATCCATACTCCCAGCCTGTCTCTCTCTTTCCTTAGTGGGGTAGGGCTCTGAGGAAGCGGGGCTCCAGGACACATTGGTGGAGTCATCTGTCCAGGGAAGTCTGGTCGGTATCATGGCAGCATCTGGAACCTCATGTTCCCTTGTAATTCTTTTGAGAGAATGAATTCTCAGCAGACCCACAGGAAGGGAGCTGGCCTCTCTCCCTCTCCTCTCCCATTAGCCTCTCTCTACCTTTCTTTTATAGAACCAGGGAGAATTTGTGGGATAGTGTTCTGCTGGCCCTATTCTCTTCTATATGTGTCTCTCAAAAGAAAGACAAGAATGAAATAGTTTTGCTGGGGGGAATCTGCCTGGTAGTGTTCACATGTGAGGACCTGGGTTCATCCCTTGCTGCTCCATAAAAAAATTCTTTAGAGTATTATCTGAAATATGTATATATATATGAAACCAAGGAGATCTCTGGGGGATCTCGTTTAAAATATAGACTCTCAGGCCACTCATCTGTTGACTCAGACTCAGAGTGCAGAATCCTGTTCTGGAAGGTGGATTAGAAAAGACTTGAAGGGAACCGGGCAGCGGTGCACCTGGTTGAGTGCACATGTTATAACATGCAAGGACCCAGGTTCGAGCCCCCATCCTCACCTGCAGGGGGAAAGCTTTTCGAGCGGTGAAGCAGTACTGCAGGTCGGTCTCTCTCTCTCTCTCTCTCTGTCTGTCTGTCTCTCTCTTTCCCCTACTCTCTCAGTTTCTGTACAATAAATAAAAGTAATAAGGGGGCCAGATGGTGGCATACCTGGTTGAGTGCACATAGTACAATGCACAAGAACCTGGGTTCTAGCCGCGCCGGTCTTCCCCTGCAGGGGGATAGCTCACCAGTGGTAAAGCAGTGCTGCAGATGTCTCTCCATCTCTTTTTTTTCTCCTTCTCTGTTTCCTTCTGTCCTCTCAATTTCTTTCAGTCTCTATCCAATAAATAAAGATAATAAAAAATAAAGACAATGATAGTAAAAGAAAAGGTTGTTTAAGAAAAGTCATGGGTAGCGAATAGCTTGATGAGTATTGACTGGAGCTTTCCATCCAAGCCATCCAGTGTCAGTGTGATTTGGAACTGACTGTGTTGGTGCCGGACTAGGAAATGCACATTGCCAATGATATTGAAGTGCCTTTTCAGTCCGTGGTTCCTCCTGGGAAGTCTGAGACACCAGGGGTCTTTGAAGACTTTCCTGGTGCTCTCAGATAATGTAGGTTGCTTGGGCAAACTGAATGCAACTGTGCATTCATCCTTTATACGTTTGCAACTAGTTTCATATTTTTTCATTTTTTTTAAGTTTTTTTTTTATTATTTAGTTATCCCCTTTTGTTGCCCTTGTTGTTTTATTGTGTAGCTATTGTTGTTGTCATTGTTGTTGGATAGGAAAGACAGAAATGGAGAGAGGAGGAGAAGACAGAGAGGGGGAGAGAAAGACAGACACCTGCAGACCTGCTTCACCACTTGTGAAGTCACCACTCCTCTGCAGGTGGGAAGCTGGGGGCTCAAACCGGGATCCTTATGCTGGTCCTTGCACTTTGCGCCACGTGCACTTAACCCACTGTGCTACTGCCCGACTCCCTAGTTTCATACTTTTAAAATATTCTCTTTATGTATTTGTTGGTGAGAGACAGAAAGAAATTGAGAGGGAAGAAGGAAATAGAGAAGCAGAGAAACAGAGAGTCATCTGTAGCACAGCTTCACCACTGGTGATCTACTTCCCCTGCAGGTGGGGGCCAGGGGCTCAAACCCAGGTCTTTAGGCATTATAACATGTGCACTCAACTGGGTGCACCACCACCAGTCCCTGTTTGCAGCTAGTTTAGTCAGTCCCATTTTTGATCTGAAAAAGGAGGAGCACAGTGTGGTCACAGGGATAAGAGGAAGCCACATGGTGTGGTGATTAAAAGCTTGGCTGGGGTGCAGAAGTCAACTGGTAGAGCCCAGGACTTGCATGTGCTGGGATTGTGCTCTGGCTTCTCTC